>NC_080557.1:20532500-20832500 GCF_030253575.1 Rhododendron vialii | reverse complement strand
AGAAGGAAGAGCAAAGCTTGAAGGTGTGAGTTCAATGCTTGGAATGGCTTGCTATTTATAGGCAAAGGCATGCCCTCTTCCTCTCTCCCAAGGCCGGTCCCCCCCTCTCTCTCTCTCTACCTCAAATTTTGACATATGGCATGCAATCTTTGAAAGATCAAAGGCTATCCTAGGCTTGCATGGCTAGGTTAGGCTAAAAGGTAGGCTTGCATGGCTAAGATTAGTCTTTGGATTGGACTATGGGAGATTTGTTGGAAGATTTGGAGACAATGGTACAAGATTTGGTCATAAAACAAAGCATGGAGGTACATATGGGGAGTTAAGTTTGGTTAGGGAAAAGATTCTCCCATGGACTTGAAAGGATGAGGAAGATATGGAAGGTCAAGCAAAGTACAACAAAAATCTCTCCCTCTCTCTCTCCTATCTCTCTCTCTCGGCCCTCTCTCTCCTCTCTCTCTCTCGGGTCTCTCTCCCTCTCCCTACTACTACATATATATATATATATATATATATATATATATATACACACACACACACACACACACACACACACACATAAGTAAGAAAGAATAAGAAAGTACAAGATAACAATAAACAAAAGGTACTTTTGGTACTTTTGAATCAAAGAAACTTAAGGGCTAAGATTTTCCAATAAATAAGCACATGTGTACTAATGTACTCTAGGAAGATCAACTCTCCAATAAATTAATCCAATTGGGTACAAAACCCCAATACAAAATAATAAAAAGGTACTTAGGAGAATATTAGGCCTTAAAGGCTACTAAGTACTTTAATAATAAAATAATGTGTATTTTATCACATGGGGTTTAAGAAAATATTATTTTAATGAACCCATGTACTTGTTGAAAGAATAACTCTATTACCCAATGGACAATAAATTCTCTAACTTTTATTATCCAATGGACAAAAGGTAAAAGGAAACTTTTATATTAAAATAATCAAAAGTTGTCCTTTTAAAGCATGTGACAAAAGCCCTATATTAAATATAGGTGTGGTACCAAGTACCCCAATTAAATAAAAAGGCTAGGATTCTCCCCATTAGTTTATAAAAGAGTACAAGTACTAGTTTAAACAATAAAGTATTAGGAAATCTAGGGTTTAGATATACCCCAATAGTTTAATGCATAAAAGTACATGGGAATCCAATTCTTGATTATTAAAATGTAACCTTGTACTTGGTAGAAAGATTTGGGCTATTACCCAATGGATAATAAATTCCCTAGCGGTTAATAACCAAAGGGTAAAAGAAGTACAAATACTTTAAATCATAATTTAAGTCTTTTTAAAAGACTACATGTCCTTTTGAAATTTACCCATGTGTTTATATATATGTACTTAGCCAAATATAATAATGGAAAAGCTTTTGTCCAATGGGTAAAGATTACCCTAATAATCATTGTCCAATGGACAATAGTTACTAGGGTACTTTTTATAGTAAATATTCAAAAAGTACTTTTAAAGTAATTATAGAAGTCTACTTCCAAAAGATTATAGTACTTTGTTCCAATCTTTCAAAGTCCTTTTAATATAAAGAATTGGGTTTCTATTATCCAATGGATAATAGTTCCCCTAACATTTATCGTCCAAAGGATAAAGAATAAAATCAAATCAATAAAAGAAATAATTAAACAATATCTAGTCTAGGGTTTGAAAAGGTTCAAAAGGTTCATCTAGTAACTAGGTAAGTTGGTTGCTTGGTTCCTCCAAGTAGTCGGTTGGAAACTAACTAAATTGGTCACGTAGGGTTTCTAGTCGAGAGTTAACCAACGACCAAAATCTAACTACGACAAAAATTAACAAGAATCATATAGCCACTCAAGAGAAAATAAGTAATTCAAATAAAATTCAAATTTTTAGCGAAATTTTTATTGACCAAAATTCAGGGTCGTTACAAGTAACATGAGAAGTCATTTGTCCAGGCAGACTGTTCGGCAACGAGATGGCCGAACAAGGAAAGAACTCTAATCAAGTGTTGGAACAGAGGGAATACTCTGGAAGATTCCAGAATAGTCATATCCTGTAAAGGAATAAAGATCCCGGGAATATAGGATCAGGTTAGGATACCCAATGAGAATGGGATGTTCGGCCCGTAATGGAAAAGAATCTTAAAAGGACTCTTTTCCATAAACTGATAAAGGAAACGAGACTCCTTGATATCCTGGGTTTCCTATACGAGTTAGGGATCCTATGGCAATGTTGATACTTGGGCAGCAAGCATCCATAAATCTATAAATATGAGGTAAAACTAGAGGTGAAAGGTACGCAATACATTGCTTTCATATTGCTTTCCTACTGATAATTAGGGTTTGATCGCTAGTACGTGATACTAATAAAGGCATCGGAGGGCCTTTGCCACGAGAGGCAAAGGTGCGCTCACCCCCTGTCTATTTTGCAGATTAGGGTTCCGACGACGAATTAGGGTTCCGGTGAAGGGGCACGAACAAGCCGTTGCAATCCAGTTGATCCGAAGCATCAATTGTTTTCATCCCCCTACAATTGGCGCCGTCTGTGGGAAACGAACGAGTTCCCTTTTGAAATACGACCATGGTGGAAGTAACTCCAGCAACCCCGCATGACCTAAAAGATGTGTTAGATGAAGGAAGGGACAAATCACCACCTGGGGCTCCGAGAAAGCCTCAGGGTGGGCACAGGAGGACCATGAGTAAGGACCGCCCCCTTACCGTCCATCACAACTCCAAAAATAGAGGAGATGGAGAGATGGCTTTGAGATCCACGAGAAGGAGTAAATCCCATCGGAGGGATGGATCGGTCGCACACTCCAGGAGTGAGCACCGTAGCGACGACCTTCTTGATAAAAAGAGGTAAGAAGTCGAGGAGTATGCTCGTCTGATTAAAAAACAAGAGCATGAGATCAGAGAATTAGAAAGAATCAGGGAACATCCGGAGGATTCCGGACTATCTCGAAGAAATTCTAGAGGCAGTGGGTATGCTGTGGTACAATACAGAAAAGCTCCTTCACGAGGGAGAAGGAGCAGAAGCAGAAGTCCAACCCCAAAGCGACATAGGGCTTCTCCACGAAAAGAGAGGAGCAAGACCCGAACACCCGATAGAAGGGTTTCTTCACGAAAAGGGAGGAGCAGAGACAGAAGTTCCACCCCCGAAGAGGAGGGAACAAGGAAACACCATCGAGACAGGTACGAGAGACCTGATGTTGATTGGGCCAAAGCCGCGGCTCACAAATCAAAGGAGTTCGAGGATGGGACAGTGACTGCACGAGAAGCAGCACACAAGGCATTAACTAATATTGCGGCCTCCCCATTTACAAAGAGGCTGCAAGAGGCTAGGTTGCCGAGCAGAGTGAAGCATGGTGCGTTCGTACTTTACGAGACAAATACGGATCCCGTGGCTCACATACAACATTATCAATAGGCTATGTTTATGCATGAAGGGGATGATTCCATCTTGTGCAAGATGTTTCCCTCCAGTCTTGGCAAAGTGGCTTTATCCTGGTTTCATAAACTGGCCCCACGATCCATACGAGGATGGAGGTAGTTGGCCGAAGAATTCATTGCTCGGTTCTTGACAAGCAGAAAAGCCCCAAAGACCTTTGAGAGTCTTTCCACCATGAAACAGGAGGAGAACGAGCAAATCAGGGATTATGCAAAGAAGTACTGTGAAACTTTCAACGAGATTGAAAGTTGCAGTGAGGAATACGCAATAGCCACCTTCAAGACTGGTTTACCTGTTCGGGGGAAGCTACGCCGATCATTGAATAAACATCCAGTAGCCACTTTGGCTAAATTGATGGAACGGATAGAGCAACACGCCAGAATGGAGGATGACATACTTCGCGAGGATGGTAGGACGGTTGCCGAACAGCCGAAGGCACCTGCCAAAAAGGTGGATAAGCCAGAGCCCAAGACTTATTGAGAGAGAAGGGAATATGGGTAGGCTAAGAAAGAGTCGTACAAAGATAAGCAAGCTCCTGACCCAAAAGCTTTCTTTTCTATCACTACAGTTTGGAAGGAACCAATATACAGGATTCTTTATCGAATAAAGAATCAGCCATATTTCAAGTGGCCCCCGAGTCTAGGCGGAGACAAGGATGCAAAACGTGCTACGAATCAGCACTACAGTTACCACAAAGATTGGGGCCACATGACCGAGGATTGTGAGATGTACAAGAGGCACCTTGATGATTTGGTCTCTCGGGGCTATCTCAAGGAATTTATCCAGGAGGATCCTAAGGAGAAAGGGAAGGCTATGGAACTGGGTTATGAGCAAAACCCTAAA
Organism: Rhododendron vialii; assembly: GCF_030253575.1. NCBI lineage: Eukaryota > Viridiplantae > Streptophyta > Magnoliopsida > Ericales > Ericaceae > Rhododendron > Rhododendron vialii. Next base: position 20,828,225 of record NC_080557.1, on the reverse strand, counting down.
AGAATAATCCATATGATACATGGGTTGGCCACACCTTATACGAGAAAAGAGGTTAGGCTATTACAAAGGCAAGTTAAGCACGATCAGCACGTGATGCGATTGGGAAACAAGAGAGGGCGAGAGACTGATGTGTGCAATGAGAGCTTGGCGTTCAGTGATGATGACCTAGGAGAGGTCCAAATACCCCACAACGATGCATTGGTCGTAACCCTACGAGTTGGGGAATATGACATTGAGAGGATCCTTGTGGACTCAGGAAGTTGTACAGAGATGTTGTACTACGATGCGTTCAAGAAGCTGGGATTGGCCCAAACAGATTTAGAGCAATCTACAACACCCCTGATCGGCTTCGGTGCAGGAGCAGTCTGGCCCATTGGAAAGGTAACACTACCTGTTCAGGCTGGAACCGTGGTATTGAGGACAGATTTCTTAGTAGTCGATGTTCCCTCTTCCTATAACGCGATTATAGGAAGGACATGGTTGCACAAGATGAGGGCGGTATCCTCAACTTATCATCAGATGGTGAAGTTCCCAGGATCGAATGGGGTTGAAGTGCTCAGAGGCAATCAGAAAGTGGCTCAATAGTGTTTGATCTCCATCATTAAAACAGCCCCAAAGTTCCACCATGTTCATACGTTGGAAGCACCGGATCAACCAACTATCGAGGATGTTGGAAGAAGCCCGGCTGAAAAAGTGGTTGAAGGTTTGGAAAAGATTCAGATCAGCGAAACTGATCCTGAAAGATATTTTTTAATTGGAGAATCATTACCAGCAGAGGAAAAGGCTGAGTCAATAAGATTTCTGAAGGAATATGTTGACGTATTTGCATGGGTACCAGAGGAGATGCCCGGAGTGGATGCAGATGTGATCTGTCATCATTTGAACATAGATCCCCAGCATAAACCGGTCATTCAAAAAAAACGAAGGGCAGCCGTTCAGCATGTGGATGCAGTAATAGAAGAAGTCGATCGTTTATTGGAGGCTAAAGCGATACGCGAGGTCTACTACCCAGAATGGTTATCTAACACCGTTGTGATGAAGAAAAAGAATGGGAAGTGGCGAGTCTGCGTAGACTTCACAGACTTAAACAAAGCATGTCCTAAGGATAGCTTTCCTCTTCCCAGGATTGACCGATTAGTTGACGCAACCGTTGGTTACGAACGAATGAGTTTTCTTGATGCATATCGAGGGTATCATCAAATTGCAATGTTCGGCCCTGATCAGGAGAAGACTTTGTTTATCACGCCACGAGGGTTGTACTGCTATAGTGTTATGCCGTTTGGGCTAAAAAATGCTGGGGCAACTTACGAAAGACTTGCAACCATCATGTTTAAGAAATTGCTTGGAAAGATTATGGAAGTTTACATAGATGATATGGTGGTAAAAAGTCGAGATAAACAGGGGCATATAGCTGATTTGAAAGAGGTTTTCGAAATCTTGAGAAAGTACAAATTGAAACTCAACGCCTCGAAATGTGCGTTTGGAGTTGGTTCAGGAAAGTTCCTGGGTCATTTGGTAACCATGAGAGGGATAGAGGCTAATCCTGATCAGATTGCTGCCCTACAGAGGCTACAAAGTCCCAAAACCACAAAGGAAGTCCAGAGACTGACTGGAATGGCAGCAGCACTTAACAGATTCATCAGCAGGCCAAGTGATAAGTGCAGACCCTTTTTTCAATTGCTGAAAAAGAGGAAGGGATTTGAATGGGGAGCAGAGTGTGAACAAGCCTTCCAGAACCTGAACAAGTATCTGGCCGAGCCCCCACTTTTGTCAACACCGCAGCAAGGTGAGTCTTTAATTCTGTATTTAGCTGTTTCCGAGCATGCAGTAAGTGCAGTTCTGTTAAGGGACTTAGGGATGGAACAAATCCCTGTTTATTATGTTAGCAAGACATTGCTAGATGCGGAAACGAGATATCTGCCTTTAGAAAAGCTTGTCCTGGCACTTAGGACAGCCACGAGGAAGCTGCCACATTACTTCCAAAGCCATAAGGTTGTGATTTACACTGAGTTTCCATTGAAATCACTGCTACGAAAAGCAGACTTCTCGGGAAGGATCTCGACGTGGTCCGTGGAGTTAAGTCAATACGATCTTGATTATCAGCCATGCACAGCAATCAAAGGCCAAGTGTTGGCTGATTTTGTGGCGAAGTTTTCTCCCACGGTGGCTCCCCAACCTCCTACGAGAAAGGAGCAGGCAACAGAGACATCACCCATAAAGAATCAACCCCCAGCCGAACAGGATCCCATGGAATGGAAGCTGTATGTTGACGGATCAGCATGTAACACAGGGTCAGGGATTGGGATTGTGCTTTTTCCCCCTGATGGAGTGATGTTAGAGCTATCTGTTCGGCTAGGCTTTAGTGCGTCAAATAATGTGGCATAGTATGAGGCACTTTTAGCTGGATTGAGGAGTGCAAAAACCCTAAAAGCAAGATGGGTAAGGGTGTATTGTGATTCACAGCTTGTGGTGAACCAGCTGTCCGGTGAGTACGAAACTCGAAATGAAAAGATGGTGGCCTACGTGCAGGCAGCCAAGGACCTGCTTGATACCTTCGAGAGGGTGTATATTGAACAGATAAGCTCTGGACAGAATGCTCATGCAGATTCATTAGCTTGGTTGGCTGTAGGTGTCCCAACTGAGTTCAAAAGGAAGGTGGCAGTAGAATATCTGAATAAGCCGAGCATTGGGAGGAACATAGACTTGGTCTTGGACGTGAACCAAGGACCAAGTTGGATGGACCCAATCATGGAGTTCTTACGAGACGAGATACTCCCTCCTGACAAAAAGGAGGCCCACAAGATAAGAATCAAATCTGCTTGGTTCTGGTTGTCCCCAGAGGATAAGTTATACAGGAAATCCTTTACAGGCCCATATTTGCTATGTGTGCATCCTGAGATGGTGCAGAAATTTCTTCATGAAATCCACGAGGGAACATGTGGGAGCCATGCTGGAGGCAGATCCATTGCCCACCGAGCAATTACCCAAGGCTACTGGTGGCCACACATGCAAGAAGATGCAAAGGTGTATGTGAAGATTTGTGAAAAGTGTCAAAAATTCTCACCAATGATTCAAACACCCGCCGAGGATCTGGTGCCTTTGACAAGTCCCTGGCCGTTTGCTCAATAGGGGATGGACATCGTGGGTCCACTACACAAAGCGACTGGGAATCGAAAATTCCTGCTTGTGGCAACTGACTATTTTACTAAGTAGATTGAGGCAGAACCACTGGCCAAAATCACTGAACCTATGATAGAAAGATTCGTGTGGAAAAGCATCATCACTCGCTTTGGGGTCCCATACTCATTGATCACAGATAATGGATCCCAATTTCAGAAGAAATTCAAGGCTTTTTGTGCTCAGTATGGAATACAAAATTATTATTCCACCCCAGCCTACCCTCAGAGTAATGGGCAAGCAGAGGCGTCTAATAAAACTATCTTTGACGGGATCAAGAAACGGCTGGACAAAGCTAAGGGGAAGTGGCCTGACGAGTTACCATTGGTTTTATGGGCACACCGAACAACGCCTAGAAGGTCTACGGGAGAGACCCCTTATTCATTAGCTTATGGAACAGAGGCTGTCATACCTTTGGAAGTCGGTTTGCCGACCAACAGGACCGTTTTGGTTGAAAGTGGAGGCAATGACAAGGCCCTTGAAATCGAGCTTGATCTCGCCGAGGAGAGGAGAGAAAGGGCATTGGTCCATCTGGCTTCCTACCAGGAGCAGCTAATGAAGAGCTATAACAAGCATGTTCACCCTCGAGAGTTTGGTGTTGGGGACCTCATACTACGAAAAGTGCTCGGCAACACCAAGGTGGCCAGTGAAGGTAAGTTGGGGGCCAATTGGGAAGGCCCTTATTGAGTTACCGAGATTGTTGGTATAGGGGCCTACAAATTGGCAGATTTGGATGGTCATCCACTTTCGAGGCCTTGGAATGTCCATAATCTACGAAAATTCTTTGTTTAAAGAATCATTTCAGTTCTGTTTTAGATTTGCACTACGTAGTTGTGTGGGAATTACGAATATAATTCCTTTGTTCTAGTTTTTGATTATTCTAGTTACAAGGGGTACGAATAACGCCCTCTTGAGTTTTACAGATTAAGAATAAAATCACCTTTTAGTATAACTGTTGTGTTCTAGTGTAACTGTTGGTATTTGTTTTAAATACGAACTACGAGATTGGTTTCCTTCATTCGTATTGGGGAGCAGGGTAAACAGTTAAGAACAGTTAAGTACGTGAAACTTATTAAACACAAGTATGAAACACTTGTATGCCTTGTTTAAGTACGTGAAACTTAAACGCAAGTATGATTCTTAAAGTACGTGAAACTTAAACGCAAGTACGAAACACTTGTGTGATGTTCTAAGTACGTGAAACTTAACGAATACGAGTATGAACATGTAGGGAGGTATTCCCGAACAGGTACAAAACGAGCCCGAGCACGGCCAAGAAAAGGTCAACGCATTATGGACCAGTGATATAAGAAGTCAATGGTCCAGAAAGGTCGTACGATTCTCGGGGCAATAACACGAGACGTTATTGGACCAAATACAAGGAAAATTACAAGAGATGCCATTGTTCAAGAAACTTGTTCGGCAAGGGAAAGCCGAACAGGAGGAGAGCTCCTTAGAAAGGATATGGTCCAAATTGTTTCCTTAAGACCAGTTACACGTGAAGTAACTGGTCCAGGCCGTCTGTTCGGCCATGAGATGGCCGAACAAAGAGAGAAGTCCTATTGGAGGGAACATTCTAGAAGGGTCCAGAATCACTGGTATTCCGTTAAAGGATAAGATCCCGAGAATATAGGATCTGAGAAAGATACCCAACGAGTATGGGATGTTCGGCTTGTTATGGAAAAGAGTCCTACAAGGATTAAGGTAAATGAACTGATAAAGGAAACGAGAATCCTTGATATCCTGGGATTCCTATACGAGTTAGGAATCCTAGGGCAACACGGATGCTTGGCCAGCAAGCATACGCAAATCTATAAATAAGAGGTAAACCTAAAGGTAAAAGGTACGCAATACACTGCATTCTTATTGCTTTCCTACTGATAATTAGGGTTTGATCGCTAGTACGAGATACTAACAAAGGCATCGGAGGGCCTTTGCCACGAGAGGCAAAGGTGCACTCACTCCTTGTCTGTTTTGCAGGACAAGGGTTTCTTTGACAAATTAGGGTTACGTTCAAGAGGCACGTGAAGCCGCTGCATTCCAGTGCTGTTCAGAGCACTACTTGAATTTGTCCCCCTACAGAACACACTTGTATGGAATTTACAGTACGAGACACTTGTAAAAATTTATTGGTGTGGCTTAAAGCATAACGAATATATGTTAAGCCACACTAATTCAAGTACGTGAAACTTAAATTTGGTTGAGTACGTGAAACTTAACAATCTGTTGCAACAATTTTTAGGTATGAATACACTTGTATGTATTTACGTGAAAAATACAGGTCAACAGTACGAGAAACTGCGACGCAAATAAGTTTAACGATTTAGATTCAGTACAAATAATCATGTTTGTAGGATTTGCTAAAAGTACGAAATACTTATGCAAACAGGCAATATATATGATTAAAATGATCAAAGTACGAAATACTTAAGATTAAAACTATTTGCATCCGAACAGATGCAAACACGAGGATAGCCGAACAAAAACATAAAGGTTATGCCACGAAGGGCTGAATACCTGTGTTATCAAAATAGAGACAGTACTGGTACCACGCAGGGTAAAGAAGCTATGGTCATGCAGGACCAGCCAGGTGATTTAAATCAAACAAAAAACTACCTGCTACTTTTTCAATCCAGGTTCTGAATCTCTGGAGGGACATCAACCCCAGCAACAACAGCAGCAGCAGCAGCAGTTTGTACCTTTGGGACAACAATCTCAGTGGTCACTTCCCGAACAGATGATTGATCAACATCATCTTGTGATTCTACCTGTATTTCTTCATCAACGTCTGCAAAGTCGTCAATCTATTGATCAACATCATCCGTTGGAGCTGTAACTTGGTGACTTGGTAGATCATTCTCAACCCATAAGGGAGAATCCTCAGCAACTCCTACCTTTGTAAGGCACGCCTCCCAGCAAGCAACCCAGATCTTGTCCTGAATGATCGGCATCTGCTCTACATAGCTAGCCGTTGTGGCATCAAAACCCTTCTGATAACCATCTTCGAAGGATGCCTTTTTGGTGCTGTCCATCTCGGCCAAAACTTGATGAAGGCTTTCCTCCGTGGTCTCAAGCTTGCCTTTTGTCTCGGAGAGATCAGCTTTAGCTTTATCTCTCTCCCTCTCTAATCTTGTGACTGTTCGGATCAGCCTAGTGTTGTCATTTAAAAGCCTGATCCTCTCAGCTTCAGCTTCCTGGAATTTTTGGCCCAGTACGACCATTTTTTGGATAAACTGTAGCAATACCAAAACGTGAGTAACATTTCTCTTAAATATTACAAAGATGGGGCTTTAAAACAAAAAGAGAAGTTTTTGTTACCTTGATCCCACTGACGAGACCAGTGGACACAAGCCGATCAGGGGAAGACGAAGACTCCTTCTGTAAGTCAACAAGGAGTAGCAACCCTTGAGCCAAAGCAAGTGCTGTTTCCGACGAACTAGCACTGTCCCCAACGTGAACGGGACGGTCTCCTCTAGTGAATGGAGGAGTCCATGTTTGAGGAAATACTTGGGAAATTGGTGAAACAGGGTGATGTGTTTCAGTATCTACTTGAGAAGCAGTACCAGTTGGGTCTTCTGATCTAGGCCGTTTGTCTCTGTGAGCATCACTGGCCTCTATGGTAGTATCCACTTCACGAGATGAAGTGGAGCGGGTCGAACCTCCTCTGTTACGACGGGGTATAGGAGGAGCGTTCCCTGTGGAAGCTACCTGACCAGATCCCCGTCCCCGAGAAGAGACGGTGAGGAGGGAGCTGAGGTTTAAAGGCTGACGTGTCATGGTGCTTGAGTTAGGAGGAGATTGAGAGTAACCTGAAGAGGACGATTGGCTGGTGTCAAGATTCAATACTGGCTGTTCGGATTGAAGAGGAATGACCTGTCTCCGAGAGGATCTTCGAACTCTAACTCGAGGTAACGGAACTCCTTCAGAAATAGGGATTTCACCCAGTTGACCAGCTACAGTTACTCCAGCGTTAGCTCTTGTGCTCCTAGGCTGAGGAACAGTTGATGTAGAGGTGGCACTGGTGCTGCGGTGAGCAAGCCTCCTGTCTATGACACCTCTGTACGCAGGATCGTATCCCAGAAGTACGTCAGCATCACGACCCCGACCAGCTGTTCGGGTACCAGGCACGCCTGTATATTTTAGGACTTTGTTGATGTCCTCTGTTCGGATGTTGCTCGGTACACGTCTGAGACGGTGGTTAGCGTTTTTAGCTGCGAGATCCGAATTGAAAAACCAAAGTTAGACACATAGAAAAGCTATGAGAAAGCAGTAAATGAAGAAATTGCAAAAGATAAAAGCAAGAGCATACGTGGATAGCCCCATATGTGGGGGCAATGGAGCCCCAGCACTTGGCCATCTTCCCCTAAAGGCTCGAATGCTCCAGTCACATAGAGGAAGTCGATCTCGTGGTCACAAGCAGAATGCAGATTGAGCACGAAGCGCTTCTCTGCCCTCCTAACTTTGAAGTAGTAAGTATTGTACTCGGGGTTTAGTACTATACTATACCACCACTGGATGTCCCAGATTCCTAATTGGGTCTCTAGAATCCCATTTAGGGCTATAGTCCCCATTATCAGTCTGAAAACATTGGTTGAAACTTGCATGGGTGTAAGACGGTACCAGCTTAAAATCTGGCGGAGTAGTGGGTGGAGGGGAAAATGAACCCCACCTTCGACAATGGCTACAATTGGGATACACATCCTATCCCATGAACCGCCATCCCTGTCTGCACCTAAAGGGGCGAGTTCAAAACCTACATTCTCAAGGACGTTATATTTTTCTCTAAATGCCGCCATGGCAGCAGGGGTATCACAAAGCTTCCTAAACTTACTAGGTCTAGGAGGGTTGTCATCCGCCATGAGTATATTCAGAAAAGAAGAAAAACTGGAAATGGGTACGAATTGAAACCCTAAAAACAACCCACGAATCTGAGAATGAGATCTCAGATGGAAACCTAAGCAGACGAAATGGAGTGAGAACGAGAATCTTACAAGAATACTGTGACGATTCCCTGGAATGCAATCGAGTTTGCAGACGGCGGCGATGGCGGAAGGCTTAGAGAGAGAAGAAATTGAAAGTTCGAGTTGTATCTTGGGTAAAAACCCAAACAGCACCCTTTCAGGGGTTTAAAAGCAAGAGACGGAGATGAAACGTCTCCTCTCACGCCGTTACAGGTTAAGGTAACGGAAAGCAAAAACCGTTCTGACTCCGTTTCATAGAACGTCAGTTCGAGATTAATGATAGGCATACGAAATGTGCCACATGGAATCGATGCCTCGGGATGGCACGAAGGCAAAAAGCGCCAAAGCATCAAATGAATATTAGAGCAGTGACCGCACGGGATCAGAAGAGTCTGATCTAAATAAATTTTTTGTTTCTAAAGCTTCATATATTGCCCCCGAATAGTGGTAAATGAATGAAGCTGTGGAGCAATTGTAGGGAGGTATTCTCGAGCATATACATTTAGTTGCCGAACACGTGGTGTATAAGAACACGTGTTCAAATTGAACATGACTGATCGCCGGTCAGTGCTGACTGATCAGCAGATAGTGACATTCCGATTACCTTGGACCAAGTTGCATGCGAAGTAGCTGGTCCAAACAGAACTGTTCGGTTACGATACAGCCGAACAGATAAAGTAAGAACCGAGTACGTGATACGAGGGATAATGGGTTGAAAGCGATGCAATTGATATCCGAACAAATGGTACGTGGGACCATAGTTTGAACATAGACAGAACAGTTGCCGTGCAAGATGGTGTTCGGCGATATGGACCAGTAACATGAGAAGTCATTGGTCCAGGCAGACTGTTCGGCAACGAGATGGCCGAACAAGGAAAGAACTCCAATCAAGTGTTGGAACAGAGGGAATACTCTGGAAGATTCCAAAATAGTCATATCCCGTAAAGGAATAAAGATCCCGGGAATATAGGATCAGGTTAGGATACCCAATGAGAATGGGATGTTCGGCCCGTAATGGAAAAGAATCTTAAAAGGACTCTTTTCCATAAACTGATAAAGGAAACGAGACTCCTTGATATCCTGGGTTTCCTATACGAGTTAGGGATCCTATGGCAATGTGGATACTTGGGCAGCAAGCATCCATAAATCTATAAATATGAGGTAAAACTAGAGGTGAAAGGTATGCAATACATTGCTTTCATATTGCTTTCCTACTGATAATTAGGGTTTGATCGCTAGTACGTGATACTAACAAAAGCATCAGAGGGCCTTTGCCACGAGAGGCAAAGGTGCGCTCACCCCCTGTCTATTTTGCAGATTAGGGTTCCGACGACGAATTAGGGTTCCGGTGAAGGGGCACGAACAAGCCGTTGCAATCCAGTTGATCCGAAGCATCAATTGTTTTCATCCCCCTACAATACTCACCATCACAATCAGAATCCCTAGACTCGCTTTGAGAGCTTGAAATAGCAATTGACTTAGCGGAAGGTTTAATTTTCGATTTTTGGGACTCAGGTTGTAACATATCAGCCTCATAAGTTTGGAGGATGCCTACCACTTCTTCAATAGATTTTTCATTGAGGTTACGCTTACCCTCAAGCATCGTGACCTTCATCTTAAATCTTTCTGGCAAAGATCTCAAAATTTTCTTAATCACCCTAAATGGAGGAATAGGCTCACCGAGGGTTTCGCAACTATTGACAATAGAAATCAATTTAGAGTAGAATTGATTAAATGTCTCGTCCTTTTGCATCCTAATTATCTCGAATTCAGTAGTGAGTCTTTGCAACTTAGACTGTTTAACCACATGTGTTCCTTCATGACAAGTTACTAGAATGTCCCATGCCTCTTTAGCAATCTCGCAATTCGCTATCTTACGATGTTCATTAACATCAACAGCACTAAATAATATGTCTAAGGCAAGATTATTAACCTGTAAACGAGCTTTTTCCGTGGCACTTAATTCAGAAGTAGCTTTAGGGACCTGTTTTCCGTCTACTGTTTTCATAGGACAGCTATATCCATTAATGCAAGAATTCCAAATTTCCTCATCCACAGACCTCATGATAGCCTTTATTCTAGATTTCCAGTAATCAAAATTTTCACTATCCAAAATAGGTGTGCGACTCGACGGATGATTCATGTTAGTGTTCATATTCATTATTGCTACAGATCTGCTCTAGGACGAAATCCACACACAAAAATGAGGGACCCGCTCTGATACCAATTGAACTTCGTTTTTTGCTATCAAAAACTCAAAAGCAACGTAATAAAGGAACAAAAATCAATAATAGATGAACACAAGAATATACGTGGAAAACCCCTTAAAAAGGGTAAAAACCACGGGAGGAAATCGAACCACTAAAAGTAATCATTGTGCAGTTACAAGCGATCTTAATTAAACAATTGTGAATCCTCACCAACTGACCAAAGATCCATTTGTCGAATCCACGTACACCGCACCCAGTGGTTGATTGCCGCACGTCTTGAATCCACAAGTCCTCCAATATACTTCCAGAATCCACTAGAAAAAAGTTTCAAGTAGTAAGAACAATGATTGAAAAAGAACACTTGGAGTTTATGTAGAAAGGTTCATGATCACCGAATCATGTGTAACTCCAAGAGGTAAGAACCAGTCACTGTTAGACATTACTCGGTATTGGAGACAAAGGTAAACACTAATGTCTTCAGTGGTCTTGAAAAGCTTAGCAAAGCCGCATAAATAGACTGCTTGAAGAAACCCTTTGAAACATTGCTGCATTTCCATATTGCCAGACAATCACTTCCATATTGTCACCCACGAATTCTGCATTTCCTTTTCTAATATAGCATACGCACGAAATCCTTTATGCAAAATGATTTCCTTCCAAACTAATTCCCTTAACTCACTCTCCCTATCAATTACATAATACAACTGATATCCTTTCCATAAAACAGGTGCTCTAGAAAATAAGATACAACTTAATTAACGGGATACAAATCAAACGGAATTTTTTTCATGAGATTTGCCAAAATATGGACCTTACAGTTTCCACTAAAAAGGATAGACGATTTCTCAACAGTAAAAGTATAGAAAGGGTAGAATGGTCATTGACAGAGAAAGACTGTGGAAAGAACCATTAGAAAAATCCCAAAGGTGACAGCTGCTGCAACTACGAAACTTTTGCATTGACAAAAGAGAAGTTGCATTTTCCACTTGACCAAAAAAAAAAAAAGACAAAAGAGAAAGTTGCATTGGAATACGAGAAATGGAATGCTTATCGTTGGCCCTATGGGCGGATGATAGAAGAACCATTTTTAAAGTACCCCTTTCATTCCAAAATAAATTACCATTTGGACGTTTTTTTACCGTCTCAAATATGATGTCTATTTTGAAAAGTCAAAGGGTTATATTTCAGCTTTGCCTATCTCTAACTAATTAAGATAGACTGTTGATTTTGTCACTTTCTTTTTTGTTAATGTCACTTTTCTGCAAGAGTATTTTTGGTGTAAAAATACATTTATAAGAGAGTGACAATAACAAAAAAAAGAGTGGCAAAATCATTTCCCTTAAGATATATATATATATATATATATATCATGAGGGGGCGGAAGCACAGACACAGTAGGGAAGAACAAGAGAATCAGAGTATGATTAATTGAATGTGTGATTCGGTGCCAAACTGTGCTATGTGAGTCAGATTACTTAAAAGGGAAAATGGGAGTACTGTTGATAACCAGATCAAAGCTAGAAGAGGAAAGGAAAACACTGCAGATGACTAGTATGCAGTACTGTATGTGACTACTATGCTAGAATTGGGAAAAGATGAAAGAAAGCACTAACATGGAAAGAAAGCACTAGTCATTATAATGGCATATAATATTCCATTATGGAAAATTCAATCGTGCAATTTTAAACTAGTAGTGTGAACACACCAATATTTTATTTATAATTGTTCAAATAGTGGGAACATGAATGATTACAATGTAGTATTATATTGTTATATGTATATGCATATGTTTTCATAAATAATCTCAAATGGAAAACATACCAATTGCTATGTATATTAATCAAAGTAAGAAAATACTTACTTACTCTGTTTGATTTCAATTGCTGAATTAGGAAAGATACATGATTGAAGGTTTTACAAGTAGTTTACTGGGTAGGGAAGCTGGAGTATACACAAACTCAGCTCTGACTAGGGTGATTACTAAAGAAGCAGAGCTTCTTGAAAATAGTGACTTCTCTCTCTAAACTAAACTTCACTTCACTCTCTAACTTCACTTGTTTACTACATCATTCTCAATTCCTTTTATAGAGTAAGGATTTGAGATTTACAATTGCTGTGTGACTCAACCATGTGATTAAAGTAGGTAACTTTTCCCTTTCAGTGGAGATGTGACTAAAGCAGGTTCTGGCTGTCTTTTGAAGATGCTGACTGTCTCCACTTTCGGTGCTGAAATGACCAAAAGTTGGATTTTACTGTTCTTCAAAAGCAGGAAAAACTTGTTTTTCTGTAGTGCTGACTATCATGAAGATTGGAAATAGTGCTTGCTGTCATGATAATGTTTCAGACTAGTGGCCAAATGGGTCCTGAGCATCCTGGAAAGCTAATCCATATGGATTTTTGTGGGATGTTGCCGTGGCTGATTCTTCTGAGAAATTATCATCCTCTTCTTGACTAGCTTGGGCTATTAGCTGCTAGGCTAACATTAATAATTGTGAGCACTTGGTTTTTGACTTGGATTTTGAAGGTCGAGAAGAACTTGGTGTTGGGCTTCCAAGCCTGATAGTGGAAAATGTAGGTGAGCTTGGTTGTGGAAGAACTGCTACCTGGTTACTTGGTTGAATTTGTGCAACCTAAATTGGAACTTTGACTGGAGTTGGAACCTTGACTGGGAACTCTTCTTTGACTTGGTCAATGATCCGTTGATACTTGTATGAATCCCACCATTTAACCAGTAGTGTGAACACACCAATCGTGCAATTGTAAACTAGTAGTGTGAACACACCAAATATTTTATTTATAATTGTTAAAATAGTGGGAACATGAATGATTACAATGTAGTATTATATTGTTATATGTATATGCATATGTTTTCATAAATAATCTCAACGGAAAACATACCAAATGCTATGTATATTAATCAAAGTAAGAAAATACTTACTTATTCTGTTTGATTTCAATTGCTGAATCAGGAACGATACATGATTGAAGGTTTTACAAGTAGTTTACTGGATAGGAAAGCTGGAGTATACACAAACTCAGCTCTTGACTAGGGTGATTACTAAAGGAGCAGAGCTTCTTGAAAATACTGACCTCTCTCTCTCTCTCTCTCTCTCTCTCTCTCTCTCTCTCTCTCTCTCTCTATATATATATATATATATATATATCGGGGCGGTTCCGGGGACACTTAAAAAAATCCCCCCAAGTTTCCGATCGAATTTTGATGATCTGGGCCGCTCAATGTAATCAGAACGTAATTTTAAGGGTGCCCGCGATAAATCAGCAAAAAAAAAGACCGAGAAGAACTTCATCCGAGCAGTTTTGTATTGAACTTAATTGAATGGTCCAATAAAAAACTGCTCAAATCAAGCACTTTCCGGTTAGTTTTTTTGCCAGTTTATCGCGAGCACCCTTAAAATCACGTTTTGAACACATTGAGTAGCTCGGATCATCAAAATTTTCTTCTTGTGGTGAATGAAAGTAAGTGTGAATATATAGGTCAAGACATACACAAGTAAATATATAGGCAACTGAATATATAGGCGCTACTGTCGAATTTGCAACGGGCTTTTCAACCAATGGTGCAATTAATTTTTTACCAACTTCAGAAGGACTTTTGAACCGCAATTAATTTTTTTCCAACTTCAGACTGCCAACAGTTGCAACTTTCAACCATTGCAACTTCCAACCTTCAACCGTTGCAATTAATTTGTTATTTATTTATTTAAGTAATAATATTTATACTCTGTATCTTTTTCCTTTTTTATTTATTTAAAATTATTTTAGTGTTCCGATTTTCAATTCGGTTCAATCGGTGGAAAGATCTTGTTTTTTTTTTCATTTTATCTTAAATGGTCATAATGAATTTTTGGCCCTTTAGAATCAAATATCTCTTAGGGCTTATCAATGAGAGTCCTAGAGTCAAAATTTAATTATGGCCATTTAGGATAAAATGATTAGGAAACTAAAATCTTTCTACCAGTTCAAGCGGATTTAAATTTGGAACACTTAATTTTTTTAACATTTTTAAACAGTTTATATATTAACTTCCAACTTTCTAACATTTTCATTCCAACTTTCAACCATTTTCATTCCAACTTTCAACGGTACAATTAATTTTGTAACCTTTTCGGAAAAAAATACCGAGAACCTATTTTTTGTTATTTTTTTATTTAACTAATAATATTTATACTCTGTATCTTTTTCTTTTTTTATTTTTTTAAAATTATTTTAGTGTTCCGATTTTCAATCCGGTTCAATCGGTGGAAAGATCTTGTTTTTTTTTTTCATTTTATCTTAAATGGTCATAATGAATTTTTGGCCCTTTAGAATCAAATATCTCTTAGGGCTTATCAACGAGAGTCCTAGAGTCAAAATTTAATTATGGCCATTTAGGATAAAATGATCAGGAAACTAAAATCTTTCCACCGGTTCAAGCGGATTTAAATTTGGAACACTTAATTTTTTTAACATTTTTAAACAGTTTATATATTAACTTCCAACTTTCTAACATTTTCATTCCAACTTTCAACCATTTTCATTCCAACTTTCAACGGTACAATTAATTTTGTAACCTTTTCGGAAAAAAATACCGAGAACCTATTTTTTGTTATTTTTTTATTTAACTAATAATATTTATACTCTGTATCCTTTTCCTTTTTTATTTTTTAAAAATTATTTTAGTGTTCCGATTTTCAATCCGGTTCAATCGGTGGAAAGATCTTGTGTTTTTTTTCATTTTATCTTAAATGGTCATAATGAATTTTTGGCCTTTTAGAATCAAATATCTCTTAGAGCTTATCAACGAGAGTCCTAGAGTCAAAATTTAATTATGGCCATTTAGGATAAAATGATCAGGAAACTAAAATCTTTCTACCGGTTCAAGCGGATTTAAATTTGGAACACTTAATTTTTTAACTATATTTTTTAATATATAAACTATCTAAAAATGTTTAAAAAATTAAGTGTTCCAAATTTCAATCTGTTTAAACCGGTGGAAAGATTTCAGTTTTCTGCTCATTTTATCCTAAATGGTCATAATTAAACTACGTAAAAACGGATTGAAATTTGGAACATATTTTTCAACCTCTTTAGATAGTTTAGACTACGTAAAAAATATAATTTTTTCGTTTTATATTATTTTAACATCAATATTAGGCTTGTTTGATAGATTTCGTTGAGTAGATTTCAAAAATATAAATTTATTAAAAAAATACGTGAAAAACAAATTATTAATATTTAAAATTTTATAACAGAAAAATCAAATATAAGAAAGTGCTGGGATGGAGGGAGGGACGGATGGAGAGAGAGGGGGGGTAAAAAGGGAAAGGAGGGCAGTGTCAGTGGGGGGTGGTCTGACACCGGGGGGGGCGATTAGTAGTTTGCTTAATTGGTTCACATTTTATTTTATCTCATTTTTGTATCTACACGTTTCTCAATACATTTTTCTCTCTATCTCTCTTCACTCATTACTAACTTTAAAAATGCAAATCAAACAAGGTCATTTGTCTTATTTTATTCACTTTTATGTCTAACAAAAGTTGTCTCCGTGAAAAAATAACGGCGAGGTTGGCTTTCCGGTGATTTGTGCGACGGTGTTGATTTGTGCGGCGGTGTTGATTGAAGTGGTGGGGTTTAGGGGTTGGTTTGGGTGAGCTGGTCCTTGGTTGGACCGGGTTAGGGTGTTTTGAGCTTTAATCTGTTTTATTTGGGTGTTGGGTTGAGCTGTATTGTTTTATTTGTCTTGAACCCTTGTAAACCTTTGGGTGTTTTGGGCTTTGCCCTTGTAATGTATCATCCAACTTTTTGTTGGATCCCCATCTCCTTATCCCCGTTTTTAATAAAATTTCACCTTTTGCCGATAAAAAAAAAAAATGCGTCCCATTTGTCATGTAGTAGAGCATATTATACCAACACATTGGTGACACGTCATATGGTACCTAAAATGTGGTACTCAAAGATGCCCAACATTATTTACAGAAGGTTCCGTAAATAAGTTTTACTAAGGTGAATCTCGACCGTTCAAAAATATTTTGAACGGTGCAAATTCACCCCGCTGTAAACATCTTATTCACAACCCACTCAATAAGAGAGAGACTCCGCTATGAATTGTAATCACTCATTTTGAATGATGGGAGTAGGTAGCAACCGCCAGACTTGCCATCTGCCATTCCCCAACCGAATAAATCCACCTTGGCTCTTCCCATAGACACCATTAAAAACAGCTGAATACTATCATATTCCCTGACCCACTTCTCTTTACCTTCCAATGGAAAACCAAACTCCCCATATAGCTCTTCTACCAAGTCCAGGCATGGGCCACCTCATCCCCTTCATCCAACTCGCCAAACGCCTCCTCCACCACCACCACATCTCCTCCACCATCACCATCCCCTCCTCCGGACCACCTTCGAATACCCAAACTACCCTCCTCCAATCCCTCCCCGAACCCATCAGCCACATCCTCCTACCACCAGTTCTAGACTTACCCAAGAACATCAGCAACGAGTCCCGAATCACCCTCACCGTAATCCGCTCTCTCCCCTCCCTCAGGGGCACTTTGGACACTTTACTCCAAACCACCAGATTGGCTGCTCTTGTTGTCGACCCATTCTGCCTGTCTGCCTTCGACGTGGCTCGGGAACTTGGGGTCAAGCCCTACCTGTTTTTCACTGCGGGGGCCATGACGCTGTCGTTTTGCCTTCTCTTGCCTAAACTTGATAAGATGGTGACGTGTGAATATAGAGATTTAACTGACCCGTTTGTGCTCCCGGGTTGTGTTCCGGTTCACGGTCGGGATCTCTTGGACCCGGTTCAGGACCGGTCCAGTGACGCGTACAAACGGGTGAAAGCTAACACGGAGCGGTTTGCTTCGGCAGAGGGAATAATTCTGAATAGCTTTTTGGATTTGGAAGAGGGAGCGATAAAAGCATTGGAAAAGGAGGAGCCGGGTAAGCCTCCGGTTTACTCGATCGGACCGCTGGTTCAAACCGGTTCAAGTTACGAGTCAGATCGACCCGAGTGTCTGAAGTGGTTAGATAGTCAACCGGACGGGTCAGTTTTATTCATCTCGTTTGGAAGTGGTGGCACACTTTCTCATGCTCAGATTAATGAGCTTGCACTAGGATTGGAAATGAGTGGCCACAAATTTTTGTGGGTTGTGAGAACTCCAAATGAGAAGTCAGCAGATGCGGCATATTTTAGTGACCAAGGCCAAAATGACCCTTTGAGTTTCTTACCAAATGGGTTTTTGGAAAGGACCAAAGGAATGGGCCTGGTGATGCCATCCTGGGCACCCCAAATCGAGGTCTTGAGCCACGGCTCCACGGGCGGGTTCTTGACCCATTGTGGTTGGAATTCGATACTGGAGAGCACGGTCCATGGCGTGCCTCTGATTGCTTGGCCGCTTTACGCAGAGCAGAAGATGAATGCAGTAATGTTGACGGAAGGAGTAAACGTGGCCTTGAGACCAAAAGTTAACGAAAATGGCATAGTGGGTAGAGAAGAAATCGCAAGAGTTGTGAAGGATTTGATGGAGGGAGACGATGGGACGAAGGTTCGACTCCGGATGCAGGGGCTGAAGCATGCCGGTGCCAAGGTTCTGAGTGAAGACGGATCTTCTTCAAAGTCACTATCCAAACTTAGCATTTCGTTTGAAGAATAACAGGAATATTTAGGCTTATGTCTGGTAGCACTTTCACTTTCTGTTTTCTGTTTTCTTTTTCAGAATTTTCAAAAACTGGACATGGAAATATGTATGTATGTCTATTTTCATTTGCAAAAAGAGAGAATGACTTTCAAAATTTTTGAAAATTGGAGAAGTAGCAAAATTGAGCTTCCACAATTTCTAAAAGCAAAAACCGGCTGCCAAATCTTCCGCTACAGTGCCCGGAGCATTTTACCCACGCAAGACGCAGGTTCAAGTCTTGCCCAGAGCAAAAACCGACTTCCACTCTCACTCTCTCTCTCTCTCTCTCTGTGACTTTCTCCAACTCCACGCTAGACGCCAGTGCTATCTCGATCTTGATCGACCCCGCTTTAGCTTCTAGAAAAGATTACACAAGAGTCTTCAAAACCCAAAAAGTTCAATCAAAACAAAGGACGAAGTAATGGGGATTTCCAAGCAAAATCAAGTAGATGAAGACCCAAACTTCTACTATGGAGAGAGAGAGAGAGAGAGAGAGAGAGAGAGAGAGAGAGAGAGCCAACCTTTGATGTTGTCGAAGAGACTCAATCTAGCTTTACAATTTCAATTTCTGTAAAAGCAATCTAAGAGGGGGGAAGAGGGGAGCAGAAATGGACAAGAGAAATGGAGGAGGAAGAAAAATGTCACACCCCACCCCGGGCCAGCACTCAAATGAGCCCAAACCGACGTAAGGGTGCAACATCAACCACCAACCCATTTCTATAACTCAAGTTCTAGCAATTAAGTTAACCAACAGCCATTTTATTGATAACGCAAAACTTAACGTTCTTACAAACACAGCGGAAGTCTTAAGAAAGCATTAAACTATACAATAAACCAAATATAAATATAGGCTGCACTACATCCCTATCTACAAAATTTTGCCAAACTAGTCCAGCCTTCCCGACATGCTACCCTAAGCAAGCGTACAATCCCACGACGATCAGCCGTGGATATCTACGCCTGCAAAACTGGATTCCAAAATGGAATCCAGGAGTGTTTATGAGACATGGAAGCAATTCCATATTCAAAGGTACAGCTAAAAGATATTCTCAACTTGTAACAGTTTATCGAGAAATAAAAAGTAACACCAGACAAGCAGCCAATAATTTAAGGCATAAGCCTTTTGGCATTAAGCCAATCACCAGGCACACAGCCAATAGTTTAAGGCATAAAGCCAATCACCGGGCACACAGCCAATAATTTAAGGCATTAAAGCCTTTTGGCATAAAGCCAATCACCGAGCACTAAGCCAACAATCAAGTTCAATTCAATATAGAACATCTATGAATCAAACACTCACCTCGTACTCCAAAAGAAAGTACAACTATGGTTTCGGTGCTCCTTGATTCACCGACTCGTCACCTATCCACAAGCCAAACATTTTAGTATAGAAATACTTTTAAGGCTTTAACAAATGCATTAACAATATCCTGCCTCAGTTCGACAATACAATACGTCTAATTTAGTCAAATTTGGTGTCCAACTCTTATTTTCTGCAATTATAAACACCTATCGCTGTTCTTTAAAACATGTTTACAGTAATACAATAACTCCAGCTACCAATACACAATTACAGCACCTATACTTCATATTTTTCAACTTCCAAAACAGTTCCAGCACGTTCCAAAAACAGTTTTAGCATGTAGCACATGTTTCCTACACTTTCAACAATTCTATGTTGAAAATACCAAAATTCAGCCAGACAATCTATTGTATTTTGGCCATACTTTTCTATAGGTTCAAAAGAGTACTACAAGACCACCACCACTAGCAAGAAGACTTTTAGTACATCAATCTAGATATAAAATTTGCTCAAATTGGACTCCGGAAGACTAAGATATGCTCAATTGAAATTACATAACAAGAAACACGAAATTACGATTTCAACAGGACAGTCTACGATCGAAAGCTCATTAAAAATCACATACTCAATCTTTTCCAATTCCAACACTAAAACATCACCAATTGATCAATGTTTAAGACTCATGAAAACCCATAGTCATTAAGCATATTCAACTATGATAAAATTGATGAACAGCACAGCTCCAAAAGCTGCCAAGAATTCCAGAATCTCTAAAACCTGAACTTTAATTCAAAAACTGCTATAATCTAGAAAGAGTCACGGCACAACCCATACATATTCAGAAAGATATACGAGTCTAGTTTTGGAATCAAGAAACGGTGTGTAAAACCGATACCCGAGCAAGAAGTTATGCCCGTTTTTCCAACACGTGTCTGTGCTGTCTGCACAGACGCGATTCAGACACCAGTTCAGTCCACGAATTTTGTAGGCCAAAACACTTCGATTTATTTTCTGAAAATTTAACACGATGCAATAGACTCACAGATGAACCTTCAGGATTTTTTTCAAGAATTTAGAAGATTTTTAGGTAACTTGAATAAATTCGTCAAAATCAGGACAGTTTCAACTTGGTTCAACACAGTTATGCATATTCATAATATACCACGAATTTTCAGAAATTAAACCCAATTCCAACCTCAAAAACCCTTCTCCCATGAATTCAATTCAGCTCTAACTAGATGCCAGGTAGGGAATTGAACAACAAAATCATAAATTCAAGTAAAGAAGATCATGAATTACCTTACAAAGTTTCCAATTCAACCTAGCTCTCACTTCCCCTTTCTCTTCTCCTTCTTCCACAGTCTCTCTCCCTCTCTCTCTCTCTCTCTCTCTATAACGTAGAAGACTTCCCTGGATCGGTTTCTTTTTTTTTTTTTTTTAAAGAAACACACACACACAACACATCAGCACACACACGGAACTCATGCACAATTTCTAAAGAAAATTACAATTTAGTCCTTTAAGTTATTAAATATAATATTTAAACACCTCAATTAAAACAGGATGTTACAAAAAACGAACCAGAAAAAGAACGGGAGAGAGAGAGAGAGAGAGAGAGAGGAGAGAATCTCCAAACCCACAAGCTACATGTGACCCCCTCCACCACATTATCTAGCATCTCAGCTGTCTATTTCGTGTTTGAACAGCTCAGATTTGGAAAGAAAAAAAGGAGAGAGAAAGTGTTGGGGTGAAAGGAGAGAGAGGGTTTCAATCCCAGCCGTTCAAAAGTGTATCGGACGGCTTGAATGCGCCAAGCGGATATCACGTAGGATATACCCGCTCGGCACTGAAAAATCTCCCATCTATCCCAGCCGTTCAAAAGTGTATCGGACGGCTTGAATGCGCCAAGCGGATATCACGTAGGATATACCCGCTCGGCACTGAAAAATCTCCCATCTATCTATGCACATGTCCCTGTTTTTGGCATGAAAAAAAATGGAGCAAGGCTCTGCTTGCTTTTTTTTTGGAAAACAAGTTGACGCAAACATGTTTTTTTGTTTTTACTTTTTTTTTTGAGAAAAAGTACAAATTAATTTCAGCAAATAGAAAATAGGAAATAGAAAAATAACAGCATTACCAAACATAGTATTAGGACCAAGTTCGTGTTCACGTTCCTTGTCTATCTTTGAGTTGCCATGGCGGCAACATTGTGGAGTGATCAATGGTCTTTGGTGTAATTAATGTGAGATTAAGATTTTTATTTTTTGAGATGAATATGAGATTAAGATAATGTCATAATTAAATGGACAATTAGTTTCAAAATCAGAATTTAAAGTAGAAAATTTTGCCTGGAATTAAAATTGACATAGATGGTTTTATGTTCCTTGTATAGAGGAAAAAAAGGGACAATTAGTTTCAAAAAAATAACTCTACTATTATATAGAGAAAACAAATCTCCTATGAAAATATATAGCAAATTCTTAGCTCGCATACATGGTCGCCCCTGTGTAATGAAATTTCTGGCTCCATCTCTGTTACCACATATGAATAATAAGTCATCTCCATTCCAGAACGATAAATAAGCACTTATTTTTTAAGAATGCAATTTCAAGCTCAAAAATCATGTGCTTACGCAAATAATTTTTCTATCACTATGGATATTGTTTGATAGATCTCATTGAGATCTTTAATACGGTGCAAAAAAAATTGAAAAATTAATTTTCATTTACATTATTTTTGAGTTTGAAAATGTGAAATAAGTACTTATTTTTTAAGAAGGTGTTCTGAAACAGGGCTCTGTGATATGAATCATTGAATTTGAGGTATTGTTTTCAACTTTTGCTCATTGTGTGTTACCTAATACTATATGTATCGATTGTAGGCCTGTGCAAAAAATTTGTCCACTCGCGGACCCGAACCGACCCGACACGAAGGGTCTCGGGCGGGGTCGAACATGTGGTTCGGACAGGTGTGGGTTCAATTTCTGTTAAAAATCATATTTCGGTTCGGAGTTCGGGTTGGTGCATTTCTTACCCGACCCAACCTGACCAATTCATAAAGATTAATTCGGTTTTTGGTCAGACCCGACCCAACCCGACGTAAAGAATCGGGCTTGTAAACGGTTCTTGCACCTGTTCGGTTCGGTTTGCGGGCCTAAAATATTTGTTACCCGACATGTCGGTTCGGGTTCGAGGTCAAACCCTGTAATATCCCAAAATTTTTAATAAATAAAAATTTCATGATATTATTTAAAAAATCATTTTCATTGCCTTCCAATTTGCTAGTTAATGAATTTTGATTTTAATTAGTTAATTTCTGTTTAAATTCAGTTTGGATGTATTAATTATCCACAAAAAATATTTTCTTGGTTGTCGAGATTTTTGTTCTGTAAACTGAGACCGGGGTTAGTCGAAAAAAAATTATTTTTGTTAGTCTAAGTAATATTTTCAAAATTTTCCAAATTCGAAAATCGAACCGCCATACACCGCGTGACACGTTCTGTGCCTACAATAATATTTCTCCCTCCCCTTTCTCTTCAATAGCCGCCCCCTCATGTCATTTCCAGCCAACTCTCACCCCCACCACCTTATCCATCTCCCTCCATATTATATACACACGCCCCAATAATTTCACTTTCGCATTCCGAAAGTGCTACAGGCACATCACTAAATGCCACACCTAGCCACATCAGTTGATGTGGCATCCCATTTAAAAAAAAAAAAAACAGAAATCAAAATCAAATCGTCTTCAGCTTCTTCCGCGCCATCTTCTTCCGCGCCTAAACGAAGAGAGAGCCGACAAAGACCTCAGCCCAAACCAACCGGCCAATACTACCGGCGACGTCCGCCACCATTACCACCACCGACGACCCCGCTGCCATCAGTGCCTCCCCTCCACTGACAGCAACCACCACCGGCTGCAATTGTGCCACACCACCAACCGACACGACTGCGCACCACCAACGTCTCTACGCACTTGTACTCTCTCTCTCTCTCATAGCCCTAGAACTTGTTCCGATTTCACTCTGATTAGGGTCAGGGCTTGAACTAAAATTGGGGATGTGAACAGAACTTGTTTCGATTTCAATTTCTATTATTTCTTCATTGCTTTTTTCTGCTAGGATTAGGGTTAATGCTGAATAGAAATTGCGATTTGGTTCGCTTTGATACCAATTGTTAGAATTGTCACAATTACAAGCCCTAATTTCTTGCTCCAATCCATGGCATGTGAATAAACCTTAAACTGAAATATACCTAGACAGCTTGACGAAGCCGTAGGTGGAAACCTATGTGATTAAATGAACTTGCTCTTGTGATGGATGAAGATGTTCGACTCCCTAAAGGCACCAGATTTTCTAGAGAGGAGTAGATGACAATAGAA
Source organism: Rhododendron vialii (assembly GCF_030253575.1). Classification (NCBI taxonomy): domain Eukaryota; kingdom Viridiplantae; phylum Streptophyta; class Magnoliopsida; order Ericales; family Ericaceae; genus Rhododendron; species Rhododendron vialii. The sequence continues at coordinate 20,804,510 of NC_080557.1, read as the reverse complement.
GCATGAGAATTCTCAAATCTGCAGAATGCTCTTACAGTCCAAACCAAAGTTATTAATGGAGCGAAACAATTAACAAATTTGCAGCAAGAGTTACTTCAATATTAATCTAGCATCCTATTTAGCTGAAGCCAAAGTACTAATCTCAGTTAGATACTTAGTTCTAATAAGAAGGTAATAATAATAAGCCTAGACCAGTATGAGAACCCACACCCTAGTTGAAATGTTTAAAGTCTGTAATTGATATTGCCACATGCTTATGTTTGGTTGGCATAAAAAAGCGGACGAAAAAATGCGATTGATTGTTAAAGTCTGTATTGCTTGGTTACTATGGATTTTATGGAGTCTAACTATGTTACTTTTTACCAATAGGTGATGTTTCCTTTGCCATCACCATCGTCTTTGATATCGCCGGAGTCTATTCGGTCGGCTATGCCTCCTCTGGATGACGAAATTGATTTTAGAAGGTATTTTCCTCATCCTTTAATATAATTTACATGGTTTTTTTGGCAATAGTCAAGATTTAATTAGTTATAATTTTTTGTTAAATTTTGTAGAGATGTAGAAGAAGAGGTGTAGGAGGAGGAGGTAGGGAGTGGAGACAACGAAGTAGAGGTATTGAGTGGTACTATGAGACAACAGAAAATTGTAATGATAGAATCGAGGAACCGAAGGTGGGAATGGAATTTGACACATCAAACGAAGCTTATGTGTATTACTTAAGATACGCTAAACAACAAGGATTTGTTGTGGCGAAAAGAACGTCAAGAAAGGGAAAAGATGGAAACTTGAAGAATCTAACTCTTCAATGCAGTCGTGGTGGAAAGGCAAGGGTGAGAGGAAGCAACTCGGTGAAACCACGACCACAAACAAAAAATTGATTGTCCGGCTCGCCTTATTGTTGCTTCATACCCGGATGGAAAGTGGAGGTTAAACGTAGTTGTCTTGGAGCACAATCACGATCAAAGCTCGGGAAAGTGCAGGTTCTTCAAGAGCAATAGGGTAATTGATGAACATGTGAAAAGACAGCTCATGTTGAATGATAAAGCTGGGATTAAATTGCCCCAGACTTATGCCTCACTTTAGATTAAGGCGGGGGGACCTAATAAGCTTCCATATAGTCAGAAGGATTGCCGAAATTTTGTGGACAAACAACGACGTTTAAAACTTGTGGAAGGAGATGCTGAAGCGATGCATAGTTATTTCATGAGAATGAAAGTTGACAATTCTGACTTCTTTTATGCCATGGATTTGGATGACAAGGGTCGACTAAGGAATGTATTTTTGGCCGATGCAAGGAGTAGGGCAGCTTGTAAGGAGTTTGGTGATGTTGTGACATTTGACACAACTTACTTAGTAAATAGGTATGACATGCCTTTTGCTCCATTTATTGGCGTGAATCATCATGGTCAGTCGATTTTATTAGGATGTGGGCTCATCTCTCATGAAGACACAGAGTCATTTTCGTGGTTATTTGAGACTTGGAAGACATGCATGTGGGGTTGTGCTCCGAAAGCAATAATTACCGACCAATGTTTGGGCATGAAGAATGCTATACAAAAAGTATTCCCTGACACCCGACATCGGTTGTGTATATGGCATATTATGAAAAAGGTGCCAGAAAAGTTCGGTAAGTACAACGCCTATGAACAAATTAGTTCGTGTATGCGCAAGGCCGTATGGAATTCATTGACAATAAAACAATTTGAGGATGCTTGGGATGGATTCATCAAAAAGTACCAGCTTCACAATAATACATGGTTACAGGGGTTATATTTGGAGAGAAAACTGTGGGTTCCTGCTTATGTGAATGACTGCTTTTGGGCGGGAATGTCATCCACACAAAGAAGCGAGGGTATGAATGCATATTTTGATGGTTACATTCATTCAAAGACGGCCTTGAAACAATTTGTAGAGCAATATGAAAATGCATTGGCGAATAAGGTGGAGAGTGAAAATGAAGAAGATGGAAAAAGTTGGAGGAGTTTCATCCCATTAATAACTAAAAGTGGCTTGGAAAGGCAATTTCAAAGTGTTTACACGAATGAGAAGGTGAGAGAGTTTCATGAAGAATTTGTGGGGAGACTTGAGTGTTCTTGTAGTAAAAAAAATGAAAGTGTATCTGAATATGAGGTAAAAGAGTGGATTACATATGGAGAAGAGGAAAAGAGAATTCAAGTGCCATTTATTGTTGATTTTAATGCTGAAACAAATGAAGCACATTGTAATTGTCGATTGTTTGAGTACAGAGGAATGGTTTGTAGACATCAACTGACGGTGTGGAGTCAAATGGGAGTTGAAAGAGTACCTGACAAATATGTGTTGAGGAGATGGAACAAAAATGTCAAAAGGGTGCACACTAAAATTCGAATCAACTATGATAACTCGTCAACGTCAATTGAAGCACGTCGGCATGACAATATGTGCAATCTCTTTAATGAGGTTGTCGATTTGGCGGAAGATAGTCAAGAGAAGTATGATAAAGTAATGGCATGGTTACTTGAGCTAAAACGAGAGTTGATTGAATCTTCGATTGTTTGTGGAAGTAATGTGATTTCTGATACTCCTAGTAATTCTTTTTCAATTGGAGATGAAGTTCTACCTTCCAAAGAAATCACAAACATACTTGACCCAGTAACTCTTCGTCGAAAAGGGAGACCACCAAACAAAAGGAAGGTAGACATTGTTGAAAAAATTGGTAAGAAGAAAATAGAAACAAAAATGAAGACATTGTCCAAGGAAAAAACCAAGGTATAAGTTAATGTAAAGTTTAGAATTTTTTTGTATTGCTAATTTCATATTTCCAATAAACTTTTTATATTTATGTTTCTTGTAAACTTTTTTTCAGGAGGTTAGGACACAAGAGAGGTTGGAACACAACAACTATTTTTTTCAGGAGATTGGGACACAAGAAAGTGTGGTAAATGTTAATGTAAATTTTTTTTTGTATTTCCTGTTAAACTTTTTACGTTTTTGTTTCATGATAAAGTTATTGTTAATTCTCATTTTTCTTGTTGGCCAGAGTCAGCCAAGCTACATGGGGCAATCAATGTGGCCAAATATGTTGCCCCATAATATGCTACCGAATATGGCACAAGGAGGAAGCATCTTCCAATTTTCTCCAAGTTCTGTCCAACCGAAACAGGCTTCAACCAATTTATGTATGCGTTTCCAAGTTCACAAACAAACATGCCAACCTCATTCGGTAGTCATGATTGGCGAGAGCAATCAAATATTACAAGTAGGCAAATTTGGGAAGGAGGGCAATCAAGTTTTTTGGAGACTCAAGGGCAATGTGTTGGAGGACCACCACCAAGTTTTACTCAAATGCTGAATGCACCGAATAATGCTGAAGAATAGTTCAGTTGACTTGATTGTTGGTGTTTTAGTATTTGTATCGTGTCGTATCTGTAGTGTGTCGTGTCCATTTACTAGCCAGTGCCCAATGGGATCTCAAACTATGTTTTTTTTTGCAAGACTTGGTATTGGCATGTAAGAAAAAGCTATTTGAGTATTTGTTCGTGTCATAGCTGTATCGCGTCATATTTTTATCATGTTATAACATCTGGTTGTTATGTTAAAGGTTTGAATGAAAAGCTTGTGACTTGAGTGGCATTGACTTATGGTTCCACAATTGGGCTGATTCTTAGATGATTTTTTTGGAAGTTGCTTAAGAAAGCAACATGATCACTTTGTTGAAAACACCATAAATTGAATTCGTACAAATACGAGAAAAAAATTCATGTATGAAAATTTATCACAGTTATGTTCATAGAAGATGCACATGAATGAGGGTTTCTGAAAAATTTCGGCAGAATCTCCCCTGTTTTTTGTCCTAACCCGACGTCTCGCGTCTCAGTCAGTACATCAAAAACAAGAAGAAAACATCATGTTACGCACAAGTCCACGCCGGACATTTCTCATTCTAAATTACCATTCACAAGCCACATTCAAAGCTAAAATCCATTGCCAACTTATCCATTCATGACAAACACAACAAGAGTACATTCTCATGCTAAATATCATTCATATCCAAATAAATAAGAATACATTCTCCTCAAATGGTATAAACCTCATTTGCAAAACAAAAAAGAAGAAGCTACATTCCAGTATTCAACTTTTCAATCGTAAGACAAATTAGCATTCAATTGTATTCAACTTTTATCCTAGCCCGACGTCTTGCTCTTCTTTGCCACCAAATCATTCCGCATCTTGACTGCTTTGTAGTTGCAGAAACCTTCTTCTCTTTCCATCTTATAGCATTCCACGCTCACCTTCTTCACCCTCTCCCGCAGTTGAGGCACACCCGCCGCCACCATGCCCACCACTGCCCAATCTTCGCCCTCTTGCTTCTCTCTCTTGCACTTGAGGCAACTCTTTCACCACCTTCAAACTCATACCACATGCATTAAAGAAGTTACAGTAAAGAACCAGCAAATGTAGTGTAACTGTCTCAAAGCACAAAATATGTTCATCTTTTACAGCAAAAGTTTATCCTCATTGCACTTCATCTATTTGTTTGGAAACAAATTAACAACCGGCTGGAATTTTCAGTCGATAAACAAATATGGACGCTTTAAAAACTGAGGGACTTCTGAAAGGCTGCAGGAATTACCATCTTGCTAGACATTTGAAGGGGATTCTGAATGACGTGCTTCGTAATTGGACTAACCAAACCAAACAAAACTGAACTTTATGTCTCAATCACTTTGTAATTGGACTGTTTATCAATTTATAGTCAAATCTTTAGTTCCATTACCAATATACCATGCAGAATCATTGATTCCCCAAGAGGCTATTTTGATATCACAATTCAGCACTTGAAAAGAAGTTTTCAGTAATTTACCAGCTTTTGGTTTTCAAACTGGACCTAGTATGCTGTATGCCGAACTTCTATCTTTAACATTCCTATTACATTCTTCACCATTCATTAACTTGACAATTACCAAATTTTATGTTTCAATACACGGACTTTGACAATTATTCATCATAGGCCAATATATCAACTGCCAACCGCAAATGAAGAAAATATATCCCATCCAAGAAAGAGAGAAATAGTATATGAACCACTAGTACAGAAAAGTGCTCATGGATCATTTGGAGGACTGATTCAGAGAAGAGGCAAATGTCATTTAAAAAGCTTACAAAAAAAACCCTCCAACGTTGAACATTAAATTCTAGACAAATAGCTCTAATTACCCTTTTATTTGGTGTTTCCATAATCCATCTACAAATAGCACAATTGATTTCATGCCTTTGTTTGTGATTCCATTTTAGAAAAAATCCCTATTTCCAACATAGAACACAATAGCTCTGGCATAATCATTCATCATTGATTCAACCATAGATTCAAGAAACATTTTCCTGTTTTATTTTGTCAATTATGGCTAGAGCATCCTTCACCAACGGAAGATGGAAATTACAGTCATATTGGGGATATACTTGAGCATGGGTTTTACTTCAACTAGAACAGTCAACAGAAACATAAATTCAAACAAACAATGTTCCATAGTGAAGTCAAGGTGGTTCACATCTTGCATTAAACACAAAATTACCAAAGGGTTGAAGTCCTTACCAGAAAGCTGTCATTTCGCTACCAGGCACTTGCTCATACAAAGTTTCGTACAAAATCCTCCGTGGGTCTCTCTGAAAATCAAAATTGCTTGAAGTTACTAACAATAATCCCAAAAATTACTGCAAATATAAGCACCTAAGCAAGCAAGGAAGCATAACCCTAATCAAAGTGAAATCCCTAATTTCAGAGTGAAAGCCTCAATTTCAGATCAGCCCTAACCCTAACCAGAGTGAAATCAAAAAAAGTTTTAGGGTTGTGGCGTTGAAATTCATGTGTAGGTGAAGAATTGTGCGATTAATAAATTATCGGAATAATCGTAGTTCATGTAGTAATTATTTAATAATTAAATACGTAAGGATTTAGATTTAAAATGTAAATGAGGAGATATTTGTTCTCGCTAAAGAAAAATAGCTACTACTTATAAGATGATGTCAAAATATTTTATTGAAAATATTAGTCTCATATCACCTCATTATAAAGATCTAATATTAAACATTTATTGTACTTTGTTAAAAAAAAAGTTAAGTAAATACTAAATTTAGTAATATGTATTTTCAAATAAAAATTAGTTTGTAAAATCTACGAATAATAATATGGTAGCTAAAGATAATATCTTAAATAGAAAAATAGTGGAAATGTTTTATAATTTCTAAATGTGAGAAATAGACTTAATTTTAAGTGTAGTAATTAATTGTTTGACTGAATATTTATTTTGTGATAATAAAGAAATATATTAAATGATTTCGAGAGTACCATATAAGTTGATATTAGTAATTTGGTAAAAGAAAAACAAAAAAAAAACTTTATCTTTTAAGATAATAATTTTATTCAAACCGCCGTTTACTTATCTTGACTTATTCATCAATTGATATTTAATAAATTAGAATATTGTTATGTCAGACTTTATGCATGCAATATTGTATTTGTGAATTTTGTATGCTGTTGATTGTTACGTGGATTATGGTAATTAGAATTGCTATGTGAACATAGAAATTGGACAATAGGTACACTGGGTGGAACTCGAGATTTGAAATAAATGATTAGACATTAAAACTTAGTGAAAGTAAAATGTTGGTAGTCATTATTGTGATGGTTACGGTCAAGAGATAGCCAAAGTGGCTGAGGACCGTTGATTGCTGAAAGAACGGGTAACGATATCGGCAATTGTGGTTTAATATCGGTGGATTTGATATATCGCGCGAACCCTAAATATGGCACTGCTGGATTTATCTTCCGAAATTTTCGGGGGTGTTTCTATTGGTTGAAACCGGAGTATAAGTATCATTTCTTGCGATTGGTTGGTTTATCATTCGCTCCTTGTGATGGTACAGTCGAGTTCGATCCGACATGTAGTTTGGTCTTATTCGTTTGGGACCCCAGGCTGAGCAAGCAAGGAGAGGGTAAATCGGCAGAGTTGCTATAGTTCAAAGGTTGTTTGAGAGGAGTATTTCTCATGGTGGAGAAATCTAGAATTCACTTAAAGACAAGAAATTCATAAAATGCTACTTGTGACTGTGTACTATAATTATTGTATAATTTTGTGTTATTTCGTTGAAACCGCATATTATGGTATTGAATTTTAGGATTTCTACTTGGTAAATTATCACTCAGAATATGTTTGTATCCAGGCAAATCATTTGCTTCGACGATCAATTTGTCAGAGCGTGCAGAATTTTGCAGTGAAGCAGTTGATACAGGTGGGACCCCTGGAACAGAGTCTAGGCCAACGTTGCTTGGAATCCGTGTCAAAACCAGAGTCGCTCTGGAGTTGTTTTTTGTTAAATAAAATGTACATAAATTTTTGTATTATTTTGAAATTGTCATTTTTGTATAAGGACAGATAATGACCTAGTAATTTGTAAAATTCAATGTATTTTAAGAGTAATGCGCCCGAAATTCCTTGCATGAGGAAAGTGCAATTCATCATTTGGTAGTTAACTAGATGCTAAATCTCTGCATACCACTACTATCAATGAATTTATAAAATTATATATTCTGACACGCGGAATTCCTCTGAATTGTTAAGAAAAAGTGGGGCTTAGCATATGCGCCGAGTCCCAATGTACCACCTTTTTACCGAGTGATCACAGTTATGTTTACTCTTTTTGTTTTTACCGCAATGATAGGATAATTTTTTTCGATAATAAAGATTATCGAAACCAGACTTCGAAACAAAAATAGAGGATGTTTTTCTCAAATTCTTTAGTTATATACATCGAGAACAAAATTGTGATCAAATTAATTCAAAGTTAATCTTAGATGATTTTTGAGATTTGAAGAATGGTAGGTTCCACTTTGATAGATTTTCAGACAACTCTTTTTTTTATTTTGATAGATGACCGGTATGGAATAAATATTTTTTCTTTTTCTTTTACTATGGAATGCAAGGATATATATTTTAGTAGTTGTTTTTTCGCTTATTAATTTGTTGAGTAAGGAATAGAAAGGTACTCGGGGTTGAATTTTTTTTTCATGGCCACCCCGAAACTTTATTCCTAGCTCCGCCGCTGTAGTAAAATATATACCCTATATAGTATATAGCCTAAGATTTTGTCATCAAAATGAAAAACGAAGAAGATTATTCTTCACTAAGACTCTCCACTTTCGCTAGCTCTCAAAATTTTTCATTTTACGCTCATGCTCTCATTTATCTCTCTCATGAATTTTAGTAATCTGTGATGTTTTCAAAAGATGCTAAAAAATCCTCGCTCTCGCTTTTGCTCACACCCACACATGCGCATTAGAGCACACAACCCATAATGGAAAAAAAAAAAAACCTTAGACGAAATAAAAGTTTCTCATTTGTTAGTTTCTCTCTGTTATTGGCCTTCTAGGTTCATTTTAAAAAAAGAATAAAAAAAATTACCCCAAAAACACACACACACAGAGTCACACACACATCAAATAAAAGCATAAACCATGCATTTCTTCACAATTCACCCGTTTATCATTTTCGGAGGAGGCACATCAAATTACAATTTATCATAGTAATAACATGTAAAACGAGTATATCCCCTCTTCTTCTTTATCTTCCGATGGCATTCGAAACAGGAACTCCTTGCTTTTTAAGGAGCCAATAGGAGAATGGATTTGGGCGCATCGTTGGGAGTTAATTTTAGAAGGGGGAGAAATTTTATTTTGAAGAAATTTATTGAAATGGAAGAAGGCATAGCGGAAAGGATCAATGCTGTAACGACCCGGATTTTTTACCCAAGTTTTTAAAAAAAAAGTTAAATATTGTATTGAATTATTTATTAATTATACTGTTAAATTAAACCAATCTCCCTATTGTTTTTAAAAATTTCGGCAAAGGAGAGAGAGTGAATTTTTATCCATTTTTAACCTTGTATGTATATGGAATAAGATTGCATTTATTACCCTTACATCTCATCAATGCTATCCTTGGAGGGCAAGAAAAACCAACTTTATCTCATTCAAATAGGCTAGCTTCGTTGGCAGGCGGGGCGGGGGGGAGAAAGAAGAAGACGGAGGAGATAAGGTCACATGGGTTTCTTACACACAAACATCATCTCATCATAGGTAGCTAGTGTATGCCTAGAAAAATAGAGAAAGTCCAGACAACTCATGGCATCCTATTTATATAGCCATAATGTACCTACATGCATGTATTTATGAGAGAGAGAGAGAGAGGGAGGGCGAGAATTACCAAAAGAGAGAGAGATGGAAAATTGCTATTCCCCCCTGACACGCCCCCCCCCCCCCCCATTTTCCCAGACTACCCCCTCTCTCTCTCTTTCTCTCTCTCTCTCCCTTTTCTTTCTTTTTTTCTTTATACAGTTTGATTCTTTTCTTTTTCTTTTTTTCCTTTTCTTTCCGGTTTGTTTTTTTTTATTTATTTTTATTTCCTTTTCTTTTTTTCTAGTTTGAATTTTTTTTCTCTTTAATAATAGGTTCAAGTCTAATTCTAGGCTTTATAAAGTAATTGAGAGAAAAAAAAGTGTTTCAATTGATCATGTTTATCCGACTGTTTTATTTTTCTTTTTTTGTCCTTCATAGATTAAAAAATATAGTTACGAAAATAAGTGTTTCAATTTTCAATTCGTTTGAACCAGTGCAAAGATGTTATTTTTCTGATCATTTCATCATGAATGGTCGTAATAAATTTTTGGCTCCAAGGCCTTTCAACAAACACCTTAAGACTCATTATTTAGTTTTAAGACTCGCTTAGGGTGTCCATTGAAAGGCCTTGGAGCCAAAAATTTATTATAACCATTTAGGATGAAATGATCAGAAAAGTAACAACTTTGCACCGGTTCAAACAGATTGAAAATTTGAACATTTATTTTTGTAACTATATTTTTTAATCTAATCTATAAAGAAAAAAAAGGGGAAAAAAACAATCGGATAAACATGATCAATTGAAACACTTTTTTTTTCTCTCAATTACTTTATAAAACCTAGAATTAGACTTGAACCTATTGTGTAAGAAAGAAAGAACAAATTTTTTAAACGTAAGAAATAATAGTTTGATTAGTAGCATGGTTACCTATTGTGTTTTTATGTATTTTAATATTTTGACAATATGTACTCAATTATAATAAAATGAAATTTTATTTCAATTTATTATTGTTCATTATAAGTTATTTTTATTATTCATTGTTAAGACTAATTAATTAACTAATTAAAATAATATAAATTTATTGAGTATAAAGTCAATTTTAATTGAAAATAGAATTTGAGTTAACCAAAAAAAAAATAGGAAGGGAGCTAAATGGAAAAAGAAACAAATAAAGAAAATAATTAAAAAATAAAAAAATAACAAAGATTCAAAGTGGAAGGAAATAAAAGGAAATAAAGAGAAAAAAAAAGAAAAAAAAAATTAGCCGAAAAGAAACAAAAGAAAATAAAGAGAAAAAAAGAAAGAAAAAAGAAAGTAAATGATCGAAGGGGAGAGCAGGAGAAGGGAGGGGGGAGGGGTAATAGGGGAAATAAGGTGTGGGGCCGAGGGGGGGGGGGGGGGAAGCAGGCCTCAGAGAGATGGGATTTGTATAGATTTCTCCTACCCAACATTTATTACCCCATGTTACCCTAGTGTGCAGCTTTATGAGCTTTACAGAGAGAGATTGGCCGAGAGATAGAGGGGTTCCATTGGCCTATAAATACCAAGGCCACTTCTCCATTTTACTCACACCTTTTTTTCCTTCTTCGATTCTTAACCATTTTGCTTGAAGTTTATCAGAGAGAGAGAGAGGGAGGGAGTTCGGCAAAGTGAGGAAGGGGAGAAGGAAAAAAATTTAGTTTTTAGGACCACCACAAGACCGAATGGTCTTAGTTCCTAACTCCAAGAATTTTAGAAGTTATTTTGATTCTAGAAAAAGAATTTATTTTCTTCTGAATCGAATTAACCTGATGAGCCGTCACTCTGTTCGCCACCCATACCGACATGCCGTACTTGACTATCGCCAAGAAGAACGGTAAAAACCTCATACCTGCTCACCTAAGTATAATGTTAATGTGTTATATGTTGAAATTATGACTTTTATGTTATCGCATGTTAAATTGTATATATTAATTTTAGCATTTCAATGTGGAATACCGTTACTATCATAAAAATGATACTAAGGTAGAAACTTTCTATCTACTCACCTTAAAAAGAAAATGAGTTTTGTTTGCATGAAGGAAATGTCCTCAATTTGCCAAGTGTACTGATATTTGTTTTTGGTTTAAGAAAAACACGACTTAAAGTTTAGTTAATGGAAATTGAATCCAATTGTTGTTCCTATATTACATGTTGCTGCGTTATGTGATCGATAGTAGGAAAGGCATGGAGATTAGATTTTATTATCATATGACTTAAGTTTTGGTGAACGTGAGAAATGATGCATGTTTACGAGACACAAGAGATGATTACGAAAGGAAATGAGAAAAAAAAAATTGTGTGAGCATGAGAACCCGATGGAATCTGAAAGAATGGTTAGCGGAATCATGGCTCGGTTGTGCATGTGTGAGCATGAGAACCCGATGGAATCTGAAAGAATAGTTAGCGGAATCATGGCTCCGGTGTGACCTAGGAGCCCGATGGAATCTGAAAGGAAGGTTAGCGGAACTAGTGTCTCGTGAAAGTGGTGAAAGAGTGATAACTGATAAGCACCCGGTAATGCAATGTCGGCTGCGCTGATTTTCTAGATTAGTTTAATTTAATCGTTTATTTAGTTATTTTAAGTGCTTTTACTTGTAAGGTATTTTTAGTGTCATTTTGTAGGAAATCGTTCAAATTCAGGAGTTTTAAAGCTCAAAGCTTGTCAAAGATATTCAAGGTTCAAAAAGGACCCGAAGGTGACCCGTTGGCTCAAGAAAGGCCAAGGCATAGAGCAAGAGGCATGTGCTGGAGATAGGCCATTGGCATCGGTAGACAAGATCTCTGTCCATCGGTACAAAAGGACAAAATGCGTAGCACGTAAGCAGCTCAGCATTGATAGGTGGAATCTCCTTCCATCAGTACCGAAGTACCTAAAGGTTCAATCTAAAACAGTCGGCATCGATGGGAAGCATCAGTTTCAATTGGTACCGAAGCCCTTTCATCAGCAACTTATGGCCTTTGCCATCGGTACCGAGGGCCTCAGAGGTGGATTTTTGAAGCATCTCGTGGGATATTCCGTGCGCGAATCTTGGAGATATAAATAGGAGTGATGTCACTTGTACAAACAACTTTTTTATTGCATAATTTAGATCTAGCCTAAATTTACTTGTTTTTTGAATTGCTCTTCATTGTTCTTCATTTTTCAGCACTTTAAATTTAATTTTCTGCTTTAGTTAATTAGTTTTTGCTATTGTAGTCTTTATTAAAGTTGTAGACAATCTTCCAATCTATCGTTTAATTCTAGCGTTGTTATTTCAATTATGCTAAGTAGATTTTTGCTTGCTCTTATCTTCATAGATATGTGTGAGTAGTTTTCCAAGGTTAGCTCATGGAATGATTAGCACCTCATGACTCGAGTAAAAATTATATTTTTCACCAATGAAGTCTAAATCTTTGGTTCAAAAATCGATGCGGGGTTCGGGTTTATTTGTCAAATTGCTAAGGTGTTAACCTCCTTGATCATGTGTAGGTAAGAGCATCGCCTACTTACCACACATGATGCTTGGAGCTCTATCGCACGAGGCATTTGCTAAATAAATTCTAGAGCTAGCTTGGTAATCGAACCATCTTATTTTCCGGTTTGGGAACCTTAATTGAGTATCTTAAACCGTGTAATTGGGTGAAAAATGTAGTTCAACTCGAGTCGTGGGTGTTAGTAATTCCTATACCTAACCTGCTTTTTATCCTAGTTTATTCCTGTTTAATTTAGCCTTTTTACTTTCCACCGCAAACGTAAAACAAAGTTGGCTGCCTAAAAGCCGAAAACCCGTGCTTACATCTACAAATCCAGCAAAGCCCTATTAATTATTCCCGTGGGTACGATCCCGGTCTTTCAGATTATTATGCTTCAATTGACGTATTAAGCCCTACGCTTGGGGGCGTTATTCCTTATATCGGAGCGAACGAAGCAAAGAGCCAATGAAAAAGAATAAGACTGAAAGCCCGATGGAATCTGAAAGAAACGGTTAGCGGAATCAGTGCTTTTAGGAGGAACAAATTAGCCCGATGGAATTCGAAAGACGGTTAGCGGAACCAGTGCTCGAGAAAATAAAATGGAAAGTGATATCGATATTGATAAAATGATGACACGAATTAAGATACGCTATGTTGACTCTAAAAAGACATTGACACTTTTGTTGAATTGTTATTTATATGTTGAATTGTTAAATCTCTGTGTTTTACTCTGCAAAAATTATATATTATTTTAGCTAAAGTATGGGACGTAGGGGTAGGAGTTAGCTACTGAGCTTAAAAGCTCACGGTGTTACTTTTGTGAGCCTAGCATATTATGCCAGACCTAGGTGACGAACATGAGAAGTTTTAATACTCGGAGGAGTTCAGAGCTGAGCAAAATACCGAAGAAGAAGTCGGACATCAAGTAGAATAGATTTACCGTAGCACCCCTTTCCCTTTCGATTAGAAGAATTGTATTTGAAACTCAAATTTAATTATTGTAATGACTCAATTATTGATTTTATTTAAAATAAATGTTGAATCGAATTTGTATTTATTTTAATTAACGTTTCCAAAAATCGGGGCATTACAAATGCCCTCGACGATTTGGAGGAAGATGATTTTTTGGAGGACGAGGAAGGTGCTTCCCTTTCTTTGGAATTTATTCCATTGTTTGGAGGTTTTTTTTTTTTTTTTTTGGGCCGGGGGGTGGGGGGTGTTGTTTCATTCGGGATGTTTGTTTGTCTAGTGCTAGGTTGTTTAGGGTTTTTGGGTTGTTTGGTTTGTTAGGGTGTTTCAGTTTTTTTGTTGTGGAACTTTCAGTTGGCATCTTTGTCTTCTTTGGGAGTTAGTTCTTGGGTAGTGTTATTCGTCGGTGTGCCCGAAATCCATTTAATCTTTGTATTTCTTTTCAAAGATTAATACAATCTTTTTTGCCTAGCCCAAAAAAAAAAAACCCGAGTATATCTTTAAAGTAAAACCAAACAAGTCCTATAAATGAAATGAAACTCGTGAGTTTCTATGTTGAGTAGTTTTTGTTCCCGCCAATAACTGTTATATGATTTCCAACCGTTGCACCCGCGCAAACTGACCATTCTCGTACAGTATATATACACTGAATTCCTAAACACCCTTTAGCAAAAACAGTCACAACGTTTCCCTATTTCCCTATAAATATACTACTGCATTCTCATTTCCAATTGCCCCAGTACCACAGCCACACTACTCGACTCCTCTCTCTCTCTACACACACACACACAAAACACACACACACAGTACGCAGACTCACATTTCTCTCACGTACATAACCAATGGCCGCTTTCAAACTGAACCCCAATGCAAAGGAATGGCACCCTTCCGTTGAATCCCCGGTGGAAAACCGGTCACTCTACATGACCTTCTCCAATGGTTATCCACTCTCCGAATTTCAAATTCACCGTTTTTTCATGGCACGGTACGAGTAGTTCTAGTTGATTAATTGTTCATGTTTTCAGAGGAGAATAATACATCCTCTCCGTTGCACTTTTCTTATATATTACTATAATAGTTATATATGTTGTCAATTACGGTTGAACACATATGGTTTAAAAATGTCACGTCCACATCATTGTGAAATAGATATTATTCCACTGTGATAATTTTTCGCAAGTCGTTTGCATAAATATTGATTACAACTAATTGTATCGAAGTTTCTCGTGAAATTTCAAGATTGTTAGTTTTACAAGTATATGTTCGGACAGTAATGCATAGACATTGATGCACATTCCTGCCTTTCTATATTCCAAGCATGGCGTAAATTATTTTGAACTCTTTACGTGACCAAATTCTTTTTGAATAATAATATTCCGGGGATGAAATTCCTGAAATGAAGCGCTTCAATTTTTCAACATCATTTTGCGACATATTGTATTTGAAGTTTTATTTTATAATACCATAGCTTTCGAATACTTGTTGCACTTGGCTGCACACAGGCAACTAATTTGATGCACAAATACTGGCCCATGACATAGAGTAATATATATATCCGTTACATTCTATTGACATTATTTGTACTTTGTATTCTGGATAAAAACATTTCTTAATTTTGCCGATCAAAAAAACTATGAAACCGATCATCATATGAGTATTGTTAAACAAACAAATTTTTTCGTCGATGTGGTAGAGGTAGTTGAGTCATTGCCATTTAATTCCTTCAAGTCGATCTCATTTTGGATATCAAAACTTTAGTACTTCACACGACACCGTTCCCAAAGAAAAAGTAATGTTTACGTAGAAAAGTTTTGTTAATTTGTATGTAGATTTTTCATGTCACATAGAGTGGTTCATGCAAAATATTAATTTCGGATAGCTAATTAGCGATTTTTATTGTTATTGACATTGCAAGGACATGCAGGGGATTCGGGGCGTACGTGGAAAAGATCGATATACACCAACCGAGGGATACCGATTACCCGTTATTTGGAAAGATCACTTTCAAACTTTCATGTGTGCCAGCGCTGATACTGAATGGTGAAGAGAAGGTCAAGTATTGCATTGACGGCCGCACTGTTTGGTGCAAAAAATACAATCGCAAGGCCAATTTGAAGGCTTGATTATACCGTATACATTGCTGGCCGTGGCATGACATGCTCCTATATGAATGTGCTGAACTCTATCTTTAATTTTTATGTTTGACACATGTTTACGTATCTGGATTCTGTAAGCGGATGATTTATCTTTAGTAATTACTCTACTTCATGATGATAATTTGTGGTGTTTTACTCTCTCTCTCTCTCTCTCTCTCTCTCTCTCTCTCTCTCTCTCTCTCTCTCTCTCAGAAGAGAGAGAGAGAGAGAGAGAGAGAGAGAGAGAGAATGCAACGATTCACATGCACTAACTCAGTAACTCCACTCCAAACCCTCCATTTTCATGTCTAAAATTTCTCTCTAAAATTATCATTCATTTTTGCTTAATTTTAAGTTTTAAGTTGATTTAAGCATATTCATTCTTGGACTTATTTTAAAGGTATTGCCTATATATTTTTAGTGGCACTAAATTTTATAAGAATCAGATCTGTAACAATAAAAAGGGTTAAATGGTGGTTTCGAAAAAAAAAGAAGAAGAAGCAGCAGAGATGGATCTCCTCCATTTGGTGGGAAAGTCTTCAAATGTAGAGAATGAAATTTGAGTTTCCATTTTGGAGACCTCAAATAGTGTTAGGCACTGGGATTACTCACCCCAAAGGGGTATTTGTAATGAGGAGATTAAATCTGCTGTGTTTGAATTGGGCTCCCTCAAGGCGCCCGGGCCAGACAGTTTCCCAGGCCTTTTTTACCAGAAATATTGGGACCATGTTAAGGAATCTGTTGGGGATATGGTGAAAGACTTCTTTAAGGGAAAGCCAACCTAGACAAGCTCAACCGCACTAATCTCATCCTCATCCCAAAAATTCCAAACCCTGAAGCTATCTCCCAATTCCGTCCCATAAGCGTTTGCAATTTTGCCTACAAAATCATCTCAAAAATTCTTGCTAACCGTCTGAAACCCTTTTTACCTACCCTTATTTCTCAGCAGCAATCTGCCTTCATCCAAGGCCGCCAAATTCACGATATTAACATCATCGTTGCCCATGAAGTCTTTCATTACATTAAGCACAAGAAGAGGGGCCCCAAGTCCTTCATGGCTCTCGAGTTGGACCTAAGAAAAGCTTTTGATAGAGTGCGCTTGAATTTTCTTGAGGAAACTGGGGTTCGGGGAGAAGTGGATTGAGTGGGTGATGCTCTGTATCAAGACTGTGAACTTCTCTGTGGTGGTAAATGGGGGACAGGCAGTTGATCTCACGCCCTCAAGAGGAATCCGGCAAGGCGATCCCCTATCCCCGTACCTCTTTCTCTTGGTAGCAGATTGCCTTTCCTCAATGATCTCGGATGCAGTCTTTCTCTTGGTAGCAGATTGCCTTTCCTCAATGATCTCGGATGCAGTCGACAAGAAGGAGTTGGGTGGAGTGAGAGTTAGGAACAGAGGACCCATGCTTTCCCACCATCTGTTCGCTGATGACTCCCTCATATTCCTGGAAGCTTCTTTGAAAAATTGCCTGGCCATTAAGAAGATTCTTAGAGACTTCGGGGATGCCTCTGGAGAAGAGATTAACTTTCAGAAATCGGAGATAGTCTTCTCTCCAAACACCCTTGTCGACTTGCAAAAAGATATCCTAGATGAAATGGGTATGGTATTATGAAGGAAGCTACAAAGTATCTTGGCTTGCCCATGAATCGGGGGAAATCAAAGCAACAAACTCTGGGTTATGTGAGGGACAAGATTCTAGCCAAGCTTCAAGGGTGGAAAGGTGTGATTCTCTCTCTTGCTGGCAAGGAAATTTTGATCAATAATGTAGCATTTACCATTCCCGCCTTCCCCATGACCTGTTTCAATTCCCTCTAGCAATTTGCAAGAAAATTAGTTCCACTATTGCAAAATTCTGGTGGAGAGAGACGGAAAGAGGTAGCAAAATTCATTGGGTTCGTTGGGATGCCCTCACTGAACCGAAAGGGGGGGGGGGGGGGGGGGGGGGGGGGGGGGGGGGGGCTTGGATTCCATGATCTTAGGGCGTACAACTTGGCTCTCTTAGCAAAAACTTTTTGGCGAATGATGCAAGAGCCGAATGCTCTTTGGGCACAGGTCCTAAAATCCTCTTACTTCCCTTCATCCTCAGCCATGGAGGCTAGGAAAGGCGCATCCCCGTCGTGGATTTGGTCTAGTATTTTGGAAGGTTGTGATCTTCTAAAAAAAGGATGCCATTGGAGAGTTGGAGATGGGATGTCTATCAACATTTGGGAAGATAACTGGGTTAGGAATGGAGAAGCCTTCTGTCCTCTTACTACTCCCTATCTTCCCCCATTGCCGACGAAGGTGTGTGCGTTGTTCTGTGAAGAAGGAAGAAGATGGGATGGGGCTATCCTTAACTCTCTCTTCAACCCCCATCTCTGTTCTCTCATTTGTTCCACCCCCATCTCTTGGACTAGATGTGCTGATAAATTGATTAGAAGTCACTCTTCTTCAGGAGTGTATTCAGTCAAATCGGGTTACCAATTGGCCTCTTGTCTGACAAAGGATGGGGAAGCTTACCTAGTTCCTCCTACAATCTCCCCCCCACCATTTGGAAGCTCATATGGCGATTGAAGGTCCCTCCAAGAGTGAAACATTTCTTATGGAGGGCAATAAGAAATGCCTTAGCTACAAAGGAAAACCTTTTCTTTAGAAAATGTGCTCGGAATCCCCTTTGCGATTACTGTGGCACTGAGGTGGAATCAATAGAACATATCCTTTTTAGATGCGAGTGGACTAATGAGGTGTGGGGTAACTGTGGCATCATTTTCCCTGATCGTATTCGCTCGATAGTTTCTTTGAAGCAGTGGATTCTGAGCCTTCACTCAGCTTTTGGAAACTCTTTTTCTGAGAAATTGGGAATCATTGCCCAATTATTCTGGGCCATCTGGAAACAAAGGAATGATCGAATCTTTTCTAATACCCATCCAGACCCTTTGAGACTGATTAGGCAGGCTCTCGGAGTTCATGGGGAGTTCTTGGCAGCAGCTTATTTAAAGGCGAATATCCCGACACGTACTATTGAGGACCGTAATGACCAGACTTGGCAATGTCCTCCTAATGATCGCTGGAAGTTCAACTGTGATGGGGCTTATAACCCCTCAGATAAGTTTACTGCTTTTGCAGTCTTGGTTAGAAATTCTGATGGAGCAGTAGTGGATATTAATCATGGGCGAATCAAAGTCTCTTCGACTTTAGCAGCAGAGACATGGGCTGTTCGAATTGCTGTGGCTATAGCAGTGGCCTGGGGGAAAAAAGAAGCTATCATTGAGTCAGATTGCAAGGTTCTTGTAGACCTGTTACAACCAGACCATGTGAACACCAACTGGACTATCCAAGCTATAATTGATGATATTGTCACCCTCTCTGTTAATGCTAATTATGTATTCAGCTAGTGTAATCGTAAAGTTAATAGTTGTGCCCACTGGATAGCTAGCAACAGTAGAATTGGGCTCTTGTCTTTTACCTCCCCATGTAATATTCCATCTAAACTCTGCTCCTTGATCCATCTGGATCTCTAATACAAGATCTGCCTTTCAAAAAAATAAAAAATAAAAAATGAGGGTGCATATGATACACACCCAAATAAGGGGTGTGTATTGTAGTACTTCTCTTTTTATTTCAGTAATTGACTCTATTTAGTGGTAGTCTTGCTTCTCTTGATGTACGTATTGACCGGTAGAATGGTATTCTGGCTTCAATCTCCATACGATCGAAGACTAAAAGTAGTAGCTCAAATAAAACCAAACCAATCTCTATAGAATACTCCATTCGTCCCAAACTATTGATCAATTTTTCTTGTATATGTACAATGTCTCATATTTTGAGTAGTCATGGAGAAAATTTTAAAATATCTCATTTTTGCCCATTATGCCTCATATTCAAAATTCAAAAGTCCAGAGAGGAAATGTTACGTTTCAAATTTGAAAATTGGTTTGCTTTGAAAAGTGATGATGTTGTTGAATTCTGCCCCATATGAAATGTTAAGATCAAATTTGTGTTTTTAGTTTGTCGAATTCACATTGGTAAAATAATAACAAAAAAAATATACCTCCAACAATACCCAAAAAAACTAAATTGCAGGTACTTTAATGACTCCGCTTATGTCCGATTAAACATGCCCGTAGTTGTTGATTAAACTTGTAGTCTTTAACTTAGAAGGCGATTGATAGATAGAGAATACGCACCGGAAAAAAAAAAAAAATTCAATCAACTTCACATCATTGAATCGAGTACTCTAAAGTAGAGTAGTAGAAAGAACTACAAAAACCATAAAAACACTTTGTCCAATCTTCAGCTAAGAACACTAAAACAGAAGGAATTGTTTTGCTTTTTCCTACAACCACAGGGAAACCCCAAACACTTCTGCTCCATAACAAGTCATCCCCACTCTGATGGGCTCGGAATTGGCTCCATATGATCGAATATATCTGCTGGGAAATCGCAGAAGAATCCATCCGGGAAAATCGCAGAATTTGCATTTCTTCCCCTCCCAGCACTGGCACAATTTCCTCCCAAACACGGTCCTAAATATGATGGCGCAAATGGGAACTGTGCTATGTTTCCAATCTCAGAAGCATCAACATTTCCAAACTCGTCTAGAAAGTTGATTGGGACTTCATTTGCGAATGCCGGTGGAAAATCCTGTTGGAGGTCTGGAATTGAAGGGAAAGTAAATTGTGGGTGTGAATCATCGACCAGATTCTTCGCAACAGCCAGGTGGAAATCACTTTGATCAAGAAGCTGTTGGTCGCACCTGATCAAATCGGACTTTATACGATCAGGTTGTGGTACAATCTTGATCATTTGGGAATCGTTGTCAATTAAGGAGGATGGCTCCTCCGACACTGGTGAAGAACTCAACTTTGGTGCCTGCAAGTTTGGAAACACAAACCGTTTCTAAAGCAAATTAATTGCAACAATTGAAAAAACAAAGAAGGATAGTTAGCCTCTCGTTTACTATCCACTCCTGGTTTTCAAATCCTGTTTTAGTTCAACATCCCAGTGCCTAACACTACGGAGTATTTGCTAGAATCCACAGGTGAATGCACGGGAGTGCAAACAGGAGGCCACCGCAACCCCAAACTTTTTGAATAGTCACATTAATGTACATTATTACTTTGGATCTAAGATAACTTCAGTACTGTAGCCCGTTCAAAATTTTCTTATTTACTCCTATGTCTTAGACTCTTAGTCCCTTCAAAATCAAACTTTGTCTACCATAATCCCCTCGAGCTCAAACAATTTTATATTTGGCCCTCTCTTTATCAAACTCCTACATCCGACATCACTGCTAGAAACACTATCTTCAGTATACTTCTGCGGGCATCGAATCCTTACCTATTTCAGGAAGTGGTCGGTGGTCCATGAGTGAAAAGTTTGTGTGCTATAGTTCTCCGATATCAATCCATTATGGTGCTAACGTGATGTCATACACAAGCTTGATAAACAGAGGACAGATTTGATATCCCTCGCAATTCGCATAAAATTCAGTAGAATTTAGGAGGGCAAGTCAATGAAAGGGCTTGGGTATCTGAGTATCCTATGGTGAACTCATATGTTGGGCACATTTGAATTTCAAGATAGTGCAAATTGATTTGAAGACTAATATGAAATGCCTAGTTCTGTATGAAATGCTTTGACCTCATTTGAAACACTTATGATATTGGAGTAATTATAAGTACCCTAATAAGGTATATCCACAAACAACAATTGTCATCATACTCCTAAGGAGGAACCCTACCATGCAAAATAAACATACAAAACTACACGTCTCCTCCCCCGAATCATTTTAGCAGGATTAAAAACCTTTTCTTTTGGTTGATGAGGGCTTCAATTGCTTCAACTAATCTCCTCTAGTAAGTTTATCCAACTCTTTATCACACGAGATCATAATAATCAGAATATTAACACTTTCTATTATGAGATTCTAACAACACTGCTGGATTGGTGAATTTGATGACCTACCAAATAAAAATGAAATAACCAAGACTGAGTCATGTGGTAGCATCATTGCTAAGGAGAGATGAAATAATAACCATTGGAAATCATTTGAGTCGAATGTCCTGGCCACCTAGTACAACCCAAATAGGTTTCTTCAAACAGGTTCCGAAACAGCAATAAGACACAGAATGCATACATGTTCAACTCTAGGCAAATTCCACAGCCCTGCTCTATATGGTCTTTCAACTCTAGGCAATTCAAATGTCCTGCTCTATATGCTAGCAAGAAGGCCCGACTTCCTCAGTTATCCGAGATGTGGATATTGAACTACCGCAACCTGAGATTGGCCTAATGCCTAATCCCACTAGTGAAGGATCGCATTCTGAGTTATAAAAATAGCGTAGAAAAAGTCGAAGAGAGGTAAGTGTTGGTGTGATTTTGTAGATGAGATGATCCATTTTCTTACCTCTATGAGTGTTGGCAAGTTAGACTGAAGAACATCAACTGCGTTAGTGGTGCGCAATTTGGATGACGAGGATCTTGGTGTTGATGGTGTTCGCAGAATCCTTGTCAATCTCTTTTGCCTGCTACTCCAAAAATTCTTGACATCGTTGTCTGTCCTCCCCGGTAAACATGAGGCAATTCTTGCCCATTTGTTCCCAAATTGCCCCTGTAGTTCTATCACCATCCTCTCCTCCTCTGCTGAAAACTTCATCCCGCTTTTAACACAGGAAATTGAGTGGTAAGAAACATCAACCACAATACACACTCATCGAATCAGGAGGAGTACATATCAACACACATAGGTAGAGGTACAAGGAGAAACAGAGAGACAAAAAATGTCATATCAAAATAAAATGAGGGCCGCTCAAATCTTCTGTACCGAAAAATTGGTGTACCCTGAACAGATATATTTTGAGAATTTTTTTTGTGTATTTTAAAGTCTTTTTGCGATCCGAAGGCCGGAAATACATGAGGTACAAAGGAATTGACCTCGAATGAGGGATACGGGGTCCGGGGAGAATAACTACTACTTAGAGAAAAATCCAGGGTCTAATCTTTTCAATTCAACAGAACAGATATACGTACTTGTAGAAGAAGAATTCCAATTGGATTTTTCTAAAGCTTTTCGAACACAACTTTTAATTAATGCAATTAATTGACCCTAAAAATCGACGGCAACATTAGATTACTGAGATTATTCACACACTAATACCTGATTTTTAAACGAGTTCAAAAGAGTGAGAGAGAGATCAATTGAAGAGAAGCCCACTACAATTATCTTTTTCATCTGATGAGATGAAGTATAACTGCATTTGATACGCTCACCTATATATACATATCAAACACACACACACACACACACACACACACACGTTCATATTATTTCAAAAAGTAAGAGGGACAAACAGAGATCAATTGCAGAGAACCCCATTGAGAGAGAGAGAGAGAGAGAGAGAGAGAGAGAGAGAGAGAGAGAGAGAGAGAGAGAGCGTACTTCTTCAAATTGGGTCTGAGTTTGTTAACCCAACGGAGTCGACAGGACTTGCCAGTGCGCTGCAAAAGGCCTTTGGATCGAATGGAGCTCCAATCTCTTGGACCGTACTTGTTCACATGCCTTACCAGTACTTCATCTTCCTCTGCGTTCCATGGCCCCTTCTTTATTTCATCCCCAATTTCTAGAATTTCACCACGATTATTACCCGTTGGTTTCATTTACTAGTACTACACACCCACTAAAAATTCTACTTGCTTACACAACAATTAGAATCCAAAACCCCCAATAATTTCATTTCTCCTATTACCCAGAAAGACTCTCTCTCTCTCTCTCTCTCTCTCTCTCTCTCTCTCTCTAAAATGTGTGGCGGTTGAGACGGTTACTGCCACTTTCTACCCCCACTAAGGCAGCATTTTAGACACATGGGTTTCCTTTATTTCTTTTTTTCTCATTGTTAAAAAATTGTGGGTGGAGTTACCAAAATGTCCCCAAATGTTCTGCTTATTTATCATGGGGTGTTCACAATAGGATTAGGGTTTATAACAAGAGTAATTCTACCTCCACACCCATATATACACCCCCACACACACACTAGAGTGTGCAATGTGTGTGGGTGTGTATTTGGGTGTGTGTTTGGGTGTGGTCCTTGAATAATTGTTATAACAACAGAGAAACTTAATTTCACAGCTCTGCGTAATTTCAGCTGTCTGTTTGTTTCAATAATCAATGGTTGAGATACGTTTTTAAACTATTACCATTAATAAATACTCTATTAACGGTAATAGTTTGTTTTTAACCGAACCGTCCAAAACACTTTTGAACGGGCAAGATGGAGCGCCATAAATTTTACTTACGGGAGGCCCCGTTGAAAAGTTTTTCTCTTGTAACAAAATATCCACAGATGTTCTTTCACTCCTACAACTGTTTTATTTGTCTTCAACATTAGTAGATATCCCATATTACGGTAATATGGACATTTAGGTTACTTACCGTTTTGTAAACTTTATATTAACTACAAAAAAAAAAAGAGCGACAGTGACAAAAAGTTGTCACTGAGCTGTTACTGAAAGTGTGTTACTAGTCACTATCGCGCGCGCGCACACACACACACACACACACACACACATATATATATATATATATATATATATTTTGTAGTGATTAGAAGATATAAAATATTTATTGTCAACTTCAAGGTCAAGAACCCAATTAATTAATATATACAAAAACTTTAAATAATTCTCATAGACAGTTTGCGCGGAATCAAATTCCATGCAACAAATTTGGTGTGGTTAATTGAAACGTAACAAGTCGATCTAATTGTCTACCAGATAAAATCAAATTGTTTCTCTACGTATTACTACTCTGCTCAAACTTAAAAAGAGAGATTTAGCAGGTCCATCCTATGAAGATTTTATTAGAATAAATCCACGATTAAATAAGTCCCATATTGAATGTAAAATCTTTAGGAAAAAAATACTTAACTAAAAATTCACATTAATGTACAGTGAAAATTATAGGTCGTCATTGTCTTGAGACAACAAAATTTCATTGTCTTCTAGGAATGGATAAATTTAAATTTGGTTGTGCAAAATAGAAAATTGAGAGGGAGAGAAAAATAAAGGAACCTAGTTTTTTTTTTTTTTTTCCCACGGAAAAAGAGGAACCTAGTTAAGAGGTAAAAATTCTAAATTGAGAGTAACAAAATGGAGAAACTAGAAATCTATTTGTTTTTAAATATAGATATTTCTATTGTCCATACACAAAGAAAATATTTTGTTTTACTCCACCCTAAAATATAATTAAAAAATTAAAAGATGACTAAAGGGGAAAAAGTAAAAAGAAAAAGGGGAAAAACCCAGATGGTAAAATTTTCCTTTTTAAAAAAAAAAAAAAAAGCGATGGTAAAACTTATTATGTCATTATTCAACAATTTTCACCCACCTAACTTTAGAATTAGGTGGTATAGAAATTGTATTTATGACACCTCACATTACACAAATCTGTTCACATTCAATAACTTAAAGTGCAATTGAACATTAAATGAGGGTCATTATTATTTTCTTAAAAAAAATTTGATTTTGTAGAAGTTTGGGCTATCGAAAAATATTTATTTACTTCTCAACCAAATTTAAGAATATCGATTCAGGATTATCCACAAAAATTTAGCGCAAAACTAACAAACGCGAAAAAAATCTACAAAAGTTTGTCGCAAAGCTAATAAATTCAAAAAAAAATTTGAATAAGGACAAAACGTGCACTTTTTCTAAAAGTACAAAAAGTGTAAGTGAAATGGGGTCTAAAACAAAAACTCTGGCTATCTATACTACATTTGTATGGCAATATTTGTATTATTAAATGTCAATGGGTAAAGAGGATTAGAGTTGGTTGAATATTGCAAGGAGAAAGGCCCCTAAGGCGGTTTCAGTTTATTGATAAAATATATTGTTCAGAGTTTGATATTGATAGGGAAAAAAAAGCTCGTATTCAATCTTTTCCTATAAGAAAGATTGGGCTGAGTTTAATAATTGCAATTCAATTGTGGATAAAAACAAGAAACGAAGATAAAAGAAGAGTGGAAAATCATTTACTAGTAGCATATGGCCACTTTGGCCTAACTTTTCCCCGATTTTTTGAACAGTTTTTTTTTTAGTCTTTTTTTTACTAGATTTGAGTTTAATTTTTACACCACATCATTCTTCTCGATGACAAAAATAAAAAATTATAAAAATATATACCAAAGTTTAAAAAAATCTATACAAGACGACAAAAAAAGACTGTACAAGTCTTTTAAGATTTTATTTTTGTCTTGTTAGCTCATCCTCAATACACCCTTAAATGGCTATTAGTGAGGCTCATAATATTTAGCAAACTATTTGCTTAATCGTGGTTATCAATGGGCTCCCCAAACAAGCTCTCACGGATGAGCATGACTCCTAACAGATTTGTTAAGTTTAGGTAGCAGCATTGTAGCTTGCTCTAAGTGGGACCCAAAGTCTTAAAAAAATTTTATTTTGATATTTCCAAAAGATGAGGGTCTTTTGCACAAAATAAAGAATGTTCTTCCTAGACAATTGAGCACGGGGCGTCAAACCCACTACAGGGGCAGTGAGGAATTACAATTGTCGAAAAAATATTTTCTAACGGTCCGGATTTATAAACGGCTGTGATTACTTACTCCTAAATTAACAAGCTCTTATGAATGAAATTTAGACCCTATTTATTCTTACGTGTACACTTTAAGTTTAAATCTAAGAGCCATTTGTAGAGAATTTATTGAGAATGCTCTTACATGAACTTTTTTCAATTTTAATTTTAATTTTTATACTTATTATTCGATTTCTCTCTTCAAGCCGAACAATATGATGCAAATACTTAACCCAAATCTAGAAAAAAAAAAATAATAGAAAAAAAATGTGTAAAAAACAAAAATGTGTTCAGAGCCCGAATTGAGAAAAGGCCAAAATTCGTGTGTGTGCCGAGAAAGACCAGTCTTCTTGAAACACAAGTTTAGTGCGCATTTAGATGGCTCCGTTGTCCTTCTAATCCCTCCGCCCTGGACCCTCCTCACACCGCCTCTCTCCCGACTGACACAACCATATCATCTTCTCTCTCTCTCTCTCTCTCTCTCTCTCTCTCTCTCTCCCTCCTCAGCAACCGCAGCGTCCGCCTCCTCTCATCTACTGAATGAGGTCTACAATCTCCAGACTGATATCCCCGAGCTTGAAGTCTGTCTCGGCAGCTTTGGCTTTATCCCCGGTACAATCTTTCACTCTCTAAAACCACAATCTGATTTCTCCATTCCTTTTGGTCCTATCTTAGGCATTGATGGCTTTCATCGCTGCTTCATATGCTCTGTATGAAATTAGATTGATCTAAAGATCAGCTTCTTATTATGTAACATTTTCTAGCTTTACTTTTGCTTTAGTTTGTTGGGAGAAAATGTAGGGAACCTGATACAATCTCTCTCCGAAACCCTAGATTGTTCTTCTTGTTTTGCAATTGATGACTTTCGTTGCTGTTTTATGTGCTATGTACCGACTGAGATTAATTGAGAAGATGGGGCCTCTGTTGTAACATCCTCTTGCTTCATTTGTTTGTTTTGTCGCAAGCTATTAGTGAATGTTCTTAGTCCTTCTGTTTGGGATTTTTTTCTTGGAAACTTGCCTTTTCTTTGCTTAAGAGACCGAAGAAGTGCATATTTTTTAGAATGGCCTTTTGGATTTGGTGTTGGCAAATCTCTCTGAGTATGGATACTGTATTTTCTTTCGAGATTGTGGATGATGAAAGAGAAGAGTTCGTCTTGTTTTATTTTTTGATCTTTTATTAAGGACGAGAAGTAGAGAATGATAGGACCTAGAACACAATTGTGTTAAGAGAAAAAAGAGCATGGGGTAAAACAACAAGAGATGAGTTTCAAGTGAGGAAAAATATGTCAATGAAGAGGACAATTGGCCGGCAGAGCATTGAACTGAATAAAAGAATATTATGCATAGCTGAATGTGGTTTTGGGGAATGCAGTGCGAGATTGGTTTGGATTCTTAGAGGTACATTTTAAATTGTTGTGAGAGATGATGGGAAAGTGATCAGAAAACCTGCATAAGGGCCCATACATTCACAGTCCTGCATACTAAAACGAGGGTTTTGTGGTTGTGTTTGTTCGCTTTGCCAACTATAAGCCGCATGTACGAGAAAAACCAGTTGATTGCTTTGTATGAGAATTCAAGCTGAACAGCGTGGCTTCTATCTCAGTTGCATGGGTTTCAAGCAAATATGAAGTGCGGGGGTGGGTCATGGCTTCCATATTCAGAACTAACACATCCTAACGGTTGCCTTTTCACGTTGAATTCGGCTGAGGCTTTCATCGGCATACAGCTGCACACTTTGTTAGTCCTTTTCCATCTGGGACTTTGTAGCCATCTTGGAAAGGCCACGATTTATGGATATGTATTTCATGCTTTAATTAAATCTGTCTCATACAAACCAAGTGGAGGATTCTCTGGGGAGCTTACTTTTCTTTATAATTTGTTATTCCTTGTCATCGTGCACGTCTTGTAGGCAAATTAACAACTAGTAGATCTTTTTAATATCTTACAGTCGATGTCCACTTGTCGTTTGTTAGTCATGACTCATCAGCACGGTTTCTTTGTAATTGCTCCTAAGTGCTCTTTATTTGTCTAGTCAACTCTTGGACCTGTAAATGGGGCTTCCTTTAATACCATAGGTCTAGGAAATCAAATCTCCCAAAGGGTTGACATGTAAACTTGAAGCAATTGAATTGAGTGGGATTGAAAGAAGGGTGCTTTGGCGGTTGGAGGGACATTTGTTTGAAGAGACCTGATAAGGGAATATCTATTTGATATGCCATTAATTCATATTAACATTTTGTATTTGTTAAAGAGTCAATGCAGGCGTGTCACTGTCGTCAACACTTTCTCTTTGAGTCAACTAACTTGATCAATATTTTGAGCAATCATTTTTAGTTCACACTTTCAATGCTAACGATTTGGAGAATCATAAGTATCCCCTTTAAAGCTTGTGGACCTGATAAATAGGAATTTAATTAGTACAATAGAACGGAAGTGCCATGTATAGAATGCCAAATCAACCTTGTGACGGGGAACACTATTCATTGACTCGATGATTATTTTCCATTCTCTTGATCTCTTGTCTATCTTCTCCCTTTCAGTTATGCAATGCATTGTTATAATGCTAATCAAGATTTATGTTTCATCTTTCGTCTTGGCTTTTTTGGTAGTTATAAGTACCATAAATAGTTATTGAAATGCATGGAATTAAGGGAATGTCATTGCCATTCGTACAAAATAAAAGGTGACCACACAAGAAGGCCCTATATGCTTATTGGTGTCTTTATTTCCAACTTTTATATCTATATTTTACTTGGAGATATTAATTCTACATTAATAATACTAACTGTCTTTATGGAATGCATTTATAAATAGTGATGCTAACCAAGATTTATGTTTCATCTTTCTTCTTGGCCTTTTTTTGGGGGGTGTGACAAGTACCGTCAATATGTATCGAAACATACGGGATTCATGGAATGTCATTGCCACCCATACAGAATAAAAGTCGATCACATGAAAAGGCCCAAAACATTTCTTGCCGTTTTTATTTCCAATAACTAGATCTATCTTTAAATTGAATATAGGAGTTCTCCGTTGGTAATACCTGTTGCTATGTAAAGTAAATTCTTTGTGACTTCTAGGTTCCAAAAACAAGCCGATACTATCTTATACCAGTCGGAAGAATGGTTTAGTAACAACAATCTAACAAGGAAATATGATTAGCCACATATTATAGAGACATCAAAGTATAGTATTTGTCCATTCATGTTAAAAGAACATGTTGTCATGTTATGCCCCTTTAAGTCATGTATCTTTCTCAGGCTACATGTTTGGTTACCAAGTATGTCCTTGTGTCTAGTTCTAAAGAAGTTTGAAGAAACGATTTCAACAAGACGAACTGAATGAAAAGAAAGATGTTGTGAAATAAACTGGTTAACAAGATCGAGAACAGGGAGATGCAATAGAATTTGTTTCTTGCGAAGCTATTAGCTTTCACTATGTCAGCGCCCTAGAAGGAGGGATCCCACAGAGTTTTTCCCCAAATGTTTTGCTGGTAAGTCAATGTTGGCAATAACTAATAATGATTCTTGACTTGAGGAAACCAAAAAAGGATAAACAAAGATTTGCTTCTTTTTTGGTAACATAATTTGTCTTCCTCTCATTGGCTGTCTACAAAAAATAGACAAGACGCAGATCAAGTACCCACTTTGTGGGCTTCTACTTCAATACAGTACACAGACCATTTTATAAAAGCACATTAACAGATCTGATCATGTATAAAAAAACTATTCAGGGGATTCAATCCTTACAACTATATCTCTTGATCTCGATCAGCATCTGCCAATCACCAACAGCTTACACATACAGTTGGGAGAATGGCATTTTCCCACTCCACAGCAGGTCCCGAAATGAACGCCAGCACCACCAGCAGCATCAGTAGTGTCAGTTTATGCCATCAAGGCTTCCAATGTCCAATCGGCCTGGCGTGAAGGACACAGAAAATAGCTCCCCAGCTTAATATGGTGCATCTTTAATGACTGCTCTTAGGATTGGAACTTGAAAGACAGCACTAACTCCATGATTTTGTTGTATTAAAAAAAACTAAGTTGACTGAATAGTTTGAAACATATAGCCACTTGCATCGAAAAACCTGACAGTTTAAAATTCCCTAGCAAGGGACAAGAGGCATGACTTAGGGTCCCAAATCCCTTGTGCATCGGAATTCAGGAGAGTCAAGTATAGATTCATCGTAACTAGGTTATCATTCATGAATAGATCGTCTAGTGCTCCGGATTCATAAAATGGATTGTCCTCTCTCTAGGAGACTAAGATTATTAGACTACAATGAGCATCTGATGTGAATCTTGTTAGTTTTTCATTAATGCTCACAGAGAGGACTGCAATTAATAGTTTTGAAAATAGGTTATGTCCATATAATATCTGTATCTTTTTTGTGCCTTGAGTGGCAATTATTTTAGCTTACTGTTGGTGTTGAGAGATTGCTGAAACAAATTCTAGTGCATTCTCTTTCTTATATAATGTTCTTTTATCTCAGTTCCTTGTCAGCACTTTTTGTCTTATTCCTTCTTTTTCCCAAGAAGTTATCATCTCATAGCCTTTAATTCTTGGAATTCCTTTCCATTATAACAATAGACACTTTTTAACATTGTTGCTTAAAGTGATTCTTTGGTCGAACCATTAGTGCCACCCACCATGTGCAATCGGCACTGACAACATTGGAAGTTATGTGATAGGTAAGAAGCTGTTTCGTGACTACTTGAAATGCAATTGGGCATACAGCTTTATTAGAACAACTAACTCGAAAGTAGGCTTGATTTGCCCATTGTCTGTATGACCCCCTTCTAGAACCAAGGCAAGAAGTCTGCCGTTTTATTTGGTTCCCCCAATCGTGTTATACTAATAAACAACCAAACCTAGGCGTGGATTTACTGAAACAATGATCAGGACACCTTGAATGATTGATTTTGTTATTCCAATAAATTTATATCCTTCATAGAATGTCCATTGAATTTGTTGGTACTTTACATGATTGAATTGCATCTGATTTTTAATTTTGTTATTTATGAGACTGTTCTTGTAATGATTTGGTTGCAGGTGGTGCGTAGGTCAGGTTGTGCAAGATTGTCCAATGCAAATTATTCAGCTAAGGTTAACATATAAATTCTTGTTCACTTCATATTATAATGCTCATACATGACTGGCCGCTTACACTTTGCTCCCTTTTTATTCTGCAGGAGGTGCTTGAAGCTGCTGGTTAGTAAATATATCATATGGATGTCTATAGTTTTGTAACTAGTTCTTATCTAAGTCGGAATGGACTATACTTATCTTCTTTTGTAACATAGAATAATCTTTCCCATGAGATTTATGTCTGACCAATTGTTAAGACTACAATAGTATAATTTCTGACATGTAAAAGGCCCTGTTCTTAGAATTATTGGTTCGCTTTGGTTTGGGGGACCGATGACGTTATAGGTTTATGTATGCATCTATAAAGAAAGCATCCGGTCATGATGAGGAGAGTAATGATGCATATCATATGGTTTGTTTTCTATTGGGGTAGTGGTTTCTGGCTACCCTTTTGGGTTCTTTGTATTTTCCTTGGGTAGCGATTTCTGGGTATAAGTTGGGATTAAGTGTTAAGTTGTGATTTGTAGCCATACGTTTGTGCAATAGGTGTAGAAGAAATTTGTTTGTGATATTCACTGTTCTAATATTATCATAGTGTTTGAGTAGGTTGTTTGTCCCAGTACGTAGGCATCTTTAGCCAATCTAGGAAGATTTATTCCATCAGATGCATTTTTCCCTCGTATTTAAATATCATCTCCATTTAGTGTGTATCGAATAGGATTTTAGAGTTTATGTTGGTAACACTTTCTTTCTCAGACCATGGCATTCATTCATATTTGGTATCATATCCTTGAAGAAGCTGTAATCCCAAGAGGTACTGTGCTCAACTCCCTCAGGCAACGCCTTGGGTTATCTGATACATGTGGCTTGTGGGTACCTGTTGGTATATGGGGTTTGTCTTCCAGGGTGGGTCCAAAGTGGTCCTGCCTGTTGTAACCTCCAAAAATCCTTGCATATCACAGGGGACTCATTAATCTGAATATGTCGAATTCAATGTCTTTCACACCCGTCATCAACTCTAAAGGTGCCTAGTCAGAATTGAGAACATGAATTTAGGGGTTTGAAAGAGGGGAGAAGAAAGAAGAGCTGGAAAAAGGAGAGAAGAAATTTCATGGAAAGATTAAGGAGCATTAACATGAGCACATTCACAGTACATGATTTTATATTATTCAGCCACATAATTACAAGAATACCCTGGCCAGGCTAATGCTCTATAGAAATTACAAAATATAATACGCTTACACTTTATTAGTTTTTTGAAAGTAGAATTTGCTACTCATTGAATAATCCTCAGGAGATATCATGTGTGGAATATGAGTTTTAGAATTCTTAATTCCAAAACATTTGCAAGTCTTGCTAATAAAAAAGTAGTTCATCCAAAACATTCGGCGCCACCAATTACATGTATTGCGATTGTGGTTGTACATTTGAGGCTGTAGATGCTACCAAATGATCTGTATTGTATCCTCGTGTTTTTGCCATTCTCGTTTGAAGATTGATGGAATTTTCCTCTCTAAAACGGGGACGAGGTGCTAAGGAGTCTTATTCTTGGTCTTCAACTGAAACCATTAAATACTTAGCTAGTTAGCTGCTTAAGGATGCACGTGGTTGCTGATTTAGTTGTCATATGCATGAATGTCAGAAAGGCCATTCCACCAAAATCGAACTCCCAGATAGTAAGTTATTTGGTGAGAATAAGCTACAATTAAGCACCTTGCCATAAACTGAATTTCTATCTAGAAGTCTGAGTTGCTATGGAATCTAAAGATTCTCGGTACATAGATCACAAAACCTTTGTTATCTAAAGTAAGTGCATGACTTAGATAATGAGGAATGCATTGGCTGATCCACTTATCTCGAAGTTTTGTAATTCACTAGTGGAAGTAGAAGACCTTGTTCATTGACATGGATCTGAAGTGTTCAGTGACAAATTCTTGTCCAGTTAGAAAAAATGGAAACAAAGGAACCAGCGCTGTAACTATGTAGTACTGGGCAGGTGTTTTCCGTAAGAATGCACATGACTATACTGGGGTACTATGGAGCACTGGGGCTCCTAATTGCTTGCTATATGGCCCATATCCATGGCGGACGCTCAGGGGACACATGACACACTGGGAACAACTATGGGACATGCGCCATGTGGTGTGTGCAATAAATTTAATTATACTTATGTCGGGGACTGACCGGGGAGACGAGACAGACACCCGTGTCTAAACTTGGACACAGATACAAACATGACGGGGAACAATTCATGATATTGAAAGCTTAATTCGGGGTATGATATTCCGAATACAAGGAATGAAGTACAACTATACAGAATTTGACCAAATGAAACCTTCGTTTAACTTGTCAAATTTAAAAAGAGACCAATAGGAGTTGTAAAGATACTATCCATTTTGGTTGTGTCTGTGACTCTGTATGGAATGTTCATATTATTAACTTCTTAATATCTATTGTAATATATCGCATATTTTGTTGCTGTATCCCCAGCCGTGTCCGTATCCCCATTTATTTAGAATTGTTGTGTCTGTGATTCTTAAGTGGGGTGCTTGGATGGCATCACAAGCAATAAAAAGCAATAGGTTTTCTCAGATGGTTGGATCGTGTCCAAAGGCCGATTAGTGCCCAACTGTCTAAGGACCTGTTTGACTTCGAATCCAGTGCAAGGATGAGAACTAGATTTAGAGGACCAGGGTCAAGGTTTAGTGGTGAGAATTCAAGAAACCTTTCATATGAACTTTCATATAAACTAAAATGATTAAACCTGAATATTTCAAATTTAAGGCTATATGAGAGAGGTAATGTTAGGACCCCTTAGCAGTTATCAATTTGAGCGTTTGGAGGATGATGTTTTAATCCATAACTATGGGTTGTGAATATAAGAAAGCTATATGGTTGTGTATGCTCTATTTAAAGGAATTGTATCCTTGCAACTTTACAAAAGCCTTGCTACCTCAAATGTAAATGGCATCTGTCGAACTCATTAATCAAAATGGGAGAGGAAATGAATTAGGTCTAATGGAACTTTTTGGGTTGGGCTCTAAAACTGATTGTGGCACCCCTTGTTGCATGTGGTAAGCCTTCATTGAGGGAGTACAAACAATTTTGCATTCTGTCAGGTACTTTTCCCCCTTCTTTTTAAAGTTCAACGGTATCTGTTCTTCTGGCAGGAGCATCTTTTCTGTCTGCGGGGCAGCAGAGTAAAGAAAGTATAAGGAGGTTTCAGTCACCATTCCAACTCACCAGAAGTCATGGTGCCCACATCAAAGAACCTTGCTTTGCTAGAACCTTTGCATCAACAGCTTCAGAACAAGAACGACGGAAGTCATCGGAGGTTTGAGTTTGAATTAGATTTTACAAACTTGTCGAGTAATACTACACATTCTGTGGGTTAAATTATCTGGTGATAAGGTCTACAAAACATAGAACACTACCTTGTCAGGCCTTCATGTTCCTAGGTCGCTTCAGTACTGATTATTAGTGGGATTAGAGGAGACC
This sequence comes from Rhododendron vialii, assembly GCF_030253575.1. NCBI lineage: Eukaryota > Viridiplantae > Streptophyta > Magnoliopsida > Ericales > Ericaceae > Rhododendron > Rhododendron vialii. The sequence goes on along the minus strand of NC_080557.1, from coordinate 20,769,621 downwards.
TTTGCTTTGATGTTGTAGATGACAATGTTTGCTTTGATAGTTATGATAATGACTTCATTCTACTATAATCCAATCTAAATCATACAACTGACTGGAGAATGACGTGGCTTTATCAGTTCAATTTTCTTTTGTTGGAGTTTATGTATTGCGTATTGTTCCAATGCATGTAGTGGCTGCTTTCTATGTTACTGAAATTTTCATCGTAATTTCAAGTTTTATGGCTCAATTAAGTCACCTCATTTTCCTTTTATCAGGCTAGGAAAGATATATCAAAAGTTGAGGATCCATTTGATGCTCCCACATACAATATCCCAGAGAAGCCTGTGACATTCACAGAGGGAGCTTCCTACAGTGTTATCATTCTAGCAGGGCTTGGTATTGCGGCAGCGGCAGGATATGCTGTTTTCAAAGAACTTATTTTCCAACCAAAAGAGTAAGATTTTGCATTTCAAGTTAACATCATGTATTCTGGTCAGAACCTTTTGTGGAATCCACAGTCAGCAATCAAAACTTGATGGTTCTGCCACTAGTTTTGACTTTTGTGACTAAAATCCCACAATTGATTTTTCGGGTAGAAACTGGACTCTTATTTGCAAGTGCTAATGGTCATATTCTGTAGGTACAAGATTTTTGGCAAGGCTCTAGATCGGATTCAAAATGACAGTCAGGTTTGATTGAATTCTATTTCCTTTGTCTCAAGCTACAGTTTCTTAAGCTCGATTCGAAACTATGCAACCAGGAACCATTCCATTAAGGACTTCTAATCGACAAGCAGACTTATGAGCTCTTGTATACATTTTTAGGACTGCATTATGGATTTAGCGTGAACTTCTGTCTGATATTCCATACCCTAGGTACTTGCACCCATTTTGTGTGATAGAATAGTTGCTTGTTGGTACTCGCATGCTCTGTGTGGCAGGTGCAGGCGATACTCATTTGCTTATGTAGAGTTAAACTACATTCTAGGTTTTCTTTTGTATTGCTTAAATTTCTCAGTAAAGATTAACATACTGTTTATTTTTAAGCCATAAGTTTTGCTACGGTGAAGAATAAGAAAAAGAGTAATTGTACATGGCCCAATGAGTCCAGGTGGAAACCACCACATCTCCTCTTGTCCTCCACATGATCTCAGGTCGATGTGTCACATTGTGAGGTGATGAAGCTCTGGCCAATGATATAAGTCATGTGGCAATCCTGCATCCGTAATGGAGCTATTTCAACCTACAATAAGACATTTGATGCCTTAACCTAGATTAATTTGAGCAGAGGCATCTTGAGGCAGCATTTGGATAGCCTCATAGGCCCAAACAATCTCCCACCCACATTCGAGCTAATTTCTTCCGAAATCCTCCCTCTCCTCTAAAGCATGTGCATTCTGCCTTTTTGGGCTGGCCAAATGCTCCCTCAACGAGGGGAACGCTCCCATACAACTTTTTAGGCTCCACTCTCATTGTCTCACATAGGCTCACCTAGATTATGTGGAGCTGAGCTACTCCATGCTGAGTGGCATACAGGATATCAGTGCCATTAATGGAGTTGGGCAGAGGCAGCCAGTTGGCTTTTACACCATTACCATCTCAAGCACATGCTCTCTACTCCAAGATGAGCTAGCCTTCTGTAGTTATCAAAATAGTTGAGTGCACATGCTCTCTTTCTCTCTTACCTCCGGTGGCATAGCCCATAATACTGTCCAGAAGTCTTCCCCCAACCCAACCTCCTACTCACCTCTAACCAGCAATTTTCCCTATTTTGACCTTGAAGTCACCTTGGGCTTTCACCGATTTATAAGTGGCTTGTGTATTTCAAATCTAATGGGAATCCTGGTGATCATTAATCAGTATCCATCACTATAGTCTTCCCTTGTACTGCTATGGAATTCACGGCATTTACAGGACCTAATGAGGTTATTGGCATTCAGCAAAAAGAACTAACTATAGTGATTTATATTTATTTGTACACTTCCGGTACCTGTTCATTGTTGAAATGGTTTAAATTTTCTCTGTGCATCAGGTTAGGGTGAGAATTGGATCCCCAGTCACGGGCTATGGCCAGGAAAGTAGAAATCGCGCTGCTCGTCAACGAATTCCAAATAGGGCATGGACCGACGAAGATGGTGTTGAGCATGTAGAGGTAGTAACTCCTTACGCTCATCACAAAATTCATCATAATTGAGGAGGGCCCTTCCCTGGTCATGACAATAATTAAGCGAAAGTTAAAAGTACCCGTTCCACATCTTTCGGATAATATTCTTGTCCAGGTTGTTTAAGTTGTTTTTTTCCCTCTTAACCTGTAAGCAGAAGCTGCACGAAACACGTGTCACAAGCTCAAAAAGAATACCAAAAAGCTGTAAGCGAATCCAATAAGCCATACAAAATGCCCCCTGGTCTCTGAATCCTGAATCCAATTCAGAAACCAATTTTCTTTCTTTCCCTTAAATTCTCACTATGGTGGACGGGATTTGTCCCTCCTTAAATAAATTCAATGGGAAATGACGAAAAGACTAATGGATCTTTTAAACAAGATCTAGTATAAGGACTTTGTTTGGTCTTTGACAGTTCGACTCTTTGTTGGTTTAATCAATTGAATAAGCAGGTTAATTTTTATATTCGGGGGCCCCAAGGAGCTGGAAAAGTTTATACAGAGATGTTCAAAGACAAGGTGGACAAGCAGTGGAAGTTCACATATTTGATTGTTGAGATCAAATCACCTTCCCCAGCTCAATTAATGCTCGAGTCTTATGTCCCAGCTTGAAGTCTATACATACAAGAATGGTTCTGCTTACATCAGTTGCATCTCTCTGTGAAGCTATGTTCCAGCCATTGATGGTTCTCCGAAGTTTTGTTTCTGTCTGGGGGCTGATATAACTTGCCAAGTTCAAGTTTTGATTTGCCAAATGGTTGGAACTCAAAACTCCAGCCATAGATTTTGCTTCAATACAGTATGTGATGAATTCATATAGATTGTTGGAAGGTGGTTTCTGCCTGTTTTTGTATTGAGAAAGGATTTCTGCGTGAAGACATACTGTCCTGATAGGAAACAGTTTGATTTTATTCCGACCGATTTTAAACGGGTGATTTAGTTTTCCAATTTATCATTGGCTCCTGCTTGCACCTTGAAAACCGTTCCAGTCGGCATTGTAGGTCATCATTGTGTTCGCCCTTGTATAACATGTACCATGTTGCATCCAGTGTTGGGCCTTGTTTTGTGCAGCATATTTTTTTATTAGTTTGTACTTGTATCCTTAATTAGGTTGTCGTCCTTTGAGCCAAAACTGTCAGATCTGCTATAGGTGGAGATTTGGGCATCATCATCAGAAGATAGCTTGATGGTTGCGACGGATGTATTCTTTTGTATGTTTTTGTGCGTTGTTTTCGTGCCCCTCTTTTGTGGGGGATGCAATAAAAAGTCTCCCCTAGATGTCCGCTCTCAGGTTGGACAGTAAGAGTTGGATCACTCATTCTTAAAACTAGTGTTCTCATTGGGTGCGTAATAAGCCTCTTTTTTTACGGGAGTCCTCTGTTTCTCTTACGGGATTTTAGTATTCCATCGGGAATATTGGGTGTAATCCACTGCACCAGATGTTTCGATCTGTTGTCGGGATTAAAAAAATACTCCCACTGACGATTCAAAAAAAATTATATGTACTGCTGTTTCCATCCAAAAAATAAGTAGTGCAATAAACAGAGCTTTAAGTCACTAAAAATGGCTGATAAACACAAAAAGCCAAGTGCAAAAAGGGGTAGATGGAAAAGTGGTATTAAAAACACGGCAGTGGGTAAATTGGACAGATACGAAGTGGATACAAACACAAAGTAGGTTAGGATCAAAGAGAGTAAATACAAGACACAGAATATATTAGGAAAACATATTAGGAAAACACTGACTTAGTCTCTTACAACGGAGGAGTCCTCCTTTTATAGGCGTAAGGAGGGAGTACAGACAATGGAGTTTACATCATTAATTACATGCAACAGTACCACATATAATTGGTTCACCCATAAAAGGACACTTGAATAGTACAAACCAATTATACATCTCACCTGCCACAACTATTATTACGTAGACTTTCCTACTACAACTTTACACATCACAGAACGCACCAATATTTTACATCCTTTAACAGTACAAACAATACACACCAATTATCATAAACAGTACACTATAAACAGTACACACCAATTATCATAAACATTACACCATAAACAGTACACACCAATTATTTCACTACCTCTCGGAAATGAAAAGAGAAACAGGTGGCATGAGCGCATGGTTGTTACTCTGAGATGAGATGAGTAAACAATGCATTTCATTCTCTAATGCAGTTGATTAAACAAATCAAAGCACTTGATTAAACTAAACATTAGTTTAACATTTTCATAGAAATTCGAAGATCAAACCATCCTTGATTCCCTTGTTGTTCGTACTATTTTGCCGTTTATAATCTATTCTAAGATACAAAGGGAGCAACTTTTGGTTTTGGTATGACCTTTTTTTGAAGTTGTCACAAAAATATTTTCCACATTACCCTCAAAAAGTATAAGTTTCACTCATTGAACAAAGCTATCGTCGGAGTAAATGAAGAATCTGACGGTTAACGTTCGTCGTAACTGCATTCCATTGGTTATGGTTACATGTGTTCTAATTTGGTACCTTTTTCTTTTTTTTTTTTGCATTGGCTTTTCCGTTCTAATTTTTGGGTACTTTTTTTTCCGTTCTAATTTTTGGTACTTATTTTTCCATTATTTATTATAATCGAATGCACCTCAACTAATTTTTTCATTGTATATGGTAGTATGTGTTCTAATTTAATATGTTTTTTAAAAATCCACAATGGATCTCGCAAAGAAATGATGCATTTATCTAGTTTTGTTGAAAACGTCAAGGTAATCCTTGACAACCATCGGGGGTGGTAGCCTAGTGGCTCATGGCTCACTTCCACAAGGTTTGGGTGGCTAAGAGGTCACGGGTTCGAGTCATGCTAACAATGCCCTTTCGAACTTGATTCTTTTGCGAAGTCCAACTGTGGTCCACTAGCCTTGGGTGGAGCGATAGTTGCTATGGCTCTTTGGTTCCTTTCAGGGCTCGCCATAAGGCTGGAGTCTCCATGGTCACGCCTAAGGGAGGGTTGATATGCCTGGTCGCCCCCTCGTCCACCCTTTTCCTCCTTGGCCAAAAGAAGAGAGAGAAGGTAATCCTTGACAGAAATTACCTATTTCTGCTAAAAGGCGATAGTTGCTATGGCTCTTTGGTATCTTTCAGGGCTCGCCATTAGGCTGGAGTCTCTATGGTCACACCTAAGGGAGGGTTGATATGCCTAGTCGCTCCCTCGTCCACCCTTTTCCTCCTTAGCCAAAAGAAGAGAGAGAAGGTAATCCTTGACAGAAATTACCTATTTCTGCTAAAAGGTAAACCCTCACCCAGACTCTCTGTCTAGACTCCGTGAGTTATTGGTGTAAAACAGTAAAGGTCAATAATGAATAAGTAGAATAGTAAATATGTCAAGCCTATGTCAAAAATAAAGTCTAGCAATAGTATTATGGTTGTACGTAGCAGACTTTAATAGATGTGGATGTACAGTAAAGTTGTATAATTGAGGTCCTATGTAAATGATGTAAGCTTCTCCTCCTTACATCTATAAAAGGAGGGCTTCCCCGTTGTAAGAAAGCAAGTTAGTTCAAGTCAGTCAGTTTCATAATAATATCATGTGTCTTGTATTCTTTTTTTTATCCTAACCTACTTTGTGCAGACACAAAGTGGGTACAAACACAAAGTAGGTTAGGATCAAAGAGAGAACACAAGACACATGATATTATTACTGCAAATACTGGTTTTCATTCACTTGCCATTTACAATAAGTAGTACCATCCTTTTATAGGCGTAAGGAGGGAGATACAAACACGAGTGCTTATTTCATTACTTATGCACTACTACGTACAACACATAATTAAAGTTTACTGTGCACATGTCTACATCAGTACTTTACACTTAGACTTTACTACCTTGTGCATTTATGATTCTCCTAATTCACCCCTTCCGGAAAGGAGTGATATGACTAGCATTATATTACATCACACACCAATTATCAGTACAAACAGTACACACTAATAATTTACATCTTTAAACAGTACACACCAATAATTTCTGTGTACTGTTTGTACTGATAATTGGTGTGTGATGTAATATAATGCTAGTCATATCACTCCTTTCCGGAAGGGGTGAATTAGGAGAATCATAAATGCATAAGGTAGTAAAGTCTAAGTGTAAAGTACTGATGTAGACATGTGCACAGTAAACTTCAATTATGTGTTGTGCGTAGTAGTGCGTAGCAGTGAAGTAAGCACTCGTGTTTGTATCCCCATCCTTACGCTTATAAAAGGAGGGTTCTGCTTATTGTAAATGGCAAGTGAATGAAAACCAGTATTTGCAATAATAATATCCTGTGTCTTGCGTTCTCTCTTTGATCCTAACCTACTTTGTGTTTGTATCCACTTCGTGTCTGCAAACTTGGTATCAGAGCCAATGTTGTTCATTCTAGCTCTCTTGTTAACCTACGTTTTGTGAGTATATGGAACCAGGATGACTTTCAATACAATCCCAGCATAAATTTGGATGTATAGCCGGACCCTAGTAATTAGGACTAAGATCTATACGAAATCAGGTACAGTCCGACGATTCTTAAATTTCCCAACACACCAACCCAAAACAGCAATAAAATGTTGTCGCAAATAACTAGAAACAATACTAACGGTATGCTACCGCCAAATCAAGGAATTCTATTCTTTATCTTAATCTAAATCTCAGGTACTCCCTAGATATTGCGCAGATCCCTAGAGTGTATTAAAATAGGAATTCTAACAAAAGCACAACTTTCTTGACCTACAAGATATAACCTGTTATACATGAGGAAATTCTTTCAAAGCTTAGGCAACAAAAATGAAGAATGTGAATCTTCTACAAAGAAACCAAAGGTGACTTGCAGCTCAGCCGGGGTGGGGGAATGGATTTTCTAGCAACAGATACCAGATATGAATGAAGATATGCTAAAGACTTCACTGTAACCTCTACCTCCTCCTCTTTAAGAAGCAAGCTATATAAACTATGTTACATCTATTATGACTTGTAGAGAATTGGCTTCCTGAATTCCAGCCATCTTCCTTTTTCTACTAACACGAAGAGTTAAGAATCAACACCAACAAGCAATGCCAATTGTTAAATCCAGGGAGATATGTTTTGGAGAAAATCTTGCATATAAATCACTAGCAAGAGTGAACACAGAAAAATACACTAGCCACTCTGCCACACCAAAAAAAGTTATACATTTGTAGTAACTGGTAAGACGAGAAGAGGAAAAAAAAAAAAGGAAACAATAAGTTACTTGAAAAGGGGGGGGAGGGGGTGGAAAGGGGAGTGAAACTACCATAAATTCCAAAGTTCAAACATCTATTTATCTTGTGCCCGTGGAGGAACCCCAAATCCAGTCCTTATATTTGCACCGACTTCCTTCATGTCTTCAACCTAAAAAGAACATGCAACCACTGCCAGTGAGGCAACTCCAGTAAATGCCATCCCAACTGGACAATCTAGTTGGTTTTAGATGAAAGGTCAAGTTCCAGTATTAAGAGAATCTTGGCCAGTGATTTCAAGCCAAAAACAGGTCAGGACAAAAACAGAAGCCAGATATAGGTAAAACAAGGGGAAAAAGAGAGTAAAAGAACAGTAATGGCTTAAGCGCCTAATACCCACACCATATAATTCACTTTCATATACATCAACCCCATAACAGCCTAATCAGTATTCTTTGGTTGGCAATATGATGCATATGCTATCCTGTGGCAAGTGCACCTGCACATGGTAGCATACTGGAGAACAGAAACAACAATGATGCACCCCAAGAAAAGATATTCTGCATGAAGGAGATTCAGAGTCTCCCTTTCAAAGAATCAAATAGAACACCATGATCGTCAATTTTATTTATTTTGATTCACGGTGAGGTTGCAGTCTTATATGAAGAATGCAATGCATAAAAGTGCAGTTTTGAAACGTGGATGCAGAACGTGTTTTTAGACAAACTATCCTGCCATCAGATTTGGTTTTATTCTTATTGTGCGCCTTGTGAGCGGGTTTGGATCCGTGAAGGCAATCGCGGTGGTGACGGCGGAGGCTCCCCAGAGTAGTATAACCCATCGCGCTCATATCCCTTGCCCTCTTTGAATTCAGGATATAAATTTCATATTCTGAGTTAGCGATAGTTTTCTCTCATTTTTTGAAGGTATTCAATTGAATAAGCACCAAAAAGGGGCGTGCTATCCTACTAAGTAAAAACCAAAAACCTACAGCTTCCAAATCACCAGCAAAATCAATGAATGAATCTGAGGAGGCATTTTTCTTCCTAGTTCCTACACACCAACTAAAAAAGGATCTCCTTTATCATGACTCAGTGACTCAGTCAATCACAAGTTAACCTCTTGCTTTCAATCCTAAATGCACCAAATGAGCCTTCGAGCAACCATTTTGCACTCTCTCCTCTGACCAATACTTGTCCCCTTGCCAGCATTAGACAACACCAAAAGAAGAAAACAAAATGGAACAGAGGCATCAACAGTCAATGTAATTGGCGGAGACAATCAACACTCTCCTCAATGCCTTTACACTGTTTCTTCTTTTGAAAAGGCCACGCCTTTACACAACTTTATCTTTTGAAACGGTGACGCATTTACATATGAAGCACCCACTAAAGAAAATTGCCAATCAATCCCACTCGAGGCAAAGAACACCGCAACAAAAGAAACCTTAGTTCCTCAAATACCTTCTTCAAGAATCACAAGTAATTGGCAACTTAACCAAGACTCTGGTTGGATATAGGTGGATTTCAAATCAAGGGATTTGGTGTTCAGTTTCAACAGATAAATGAGGTAAAGTCATAAGTTGATTTCAGATTTCCAATGAAGGGATTTGATATCCAATTCAAAAAACAATATAAAAGATTGAGTAGTAGAGGGTTATGAAACTATTCTCGAAGGTGTATTAGAAGTGGACGAGATTCGTTTTACCGGGATATCCTTGAATAGCTATAATTCTTACCATGAAGGGTTTGACTTCCCAGATATTAAAGTACTATTCCAAATCGATCATGATACAGCTCTCAAACTTGATGTCAAAATCCCTAGGCAAACTATCCCATCTAAGTTTGAGCTATTCTCATTGACTATTAATGTGAAATCCTTACATTTGAAATCCACATCTATGCAAATCAGCAAATAGGGTGAAGCTTCATGAGGATGGATATAGATTTCAAATAGGAATGGCAATGGGGCAGATATCAAGATATCCAGACCCGAAAATGTATATCTACCTGAATCTGCCCCAATACCCGTTGGGGATAGGATAAGAGGTCCCCTAACTGAATGGATACCCAAGGGAATGTTTTGGAACTCATTCCTTACATCTGTGCCAATATAAAAAGCAAGGGAGTGCTCCTTCTTTCTTTATTCCTTGATGTGGGACTTGTACTTATGGACAGAACGGTAAGAAACTAAGTGGACGGCCTATTTTCCCAGTTTCTCTCTCCACATTTGACTGTTGAACCTCCACTCACATAGGAAAACATACAACCAAGACACGGGCAGAGGAAAAACCAGGAAGGGGATAGGGGAAAACAGAAAACTTCCAACAAATAATTTGGTGAAATAGAACAAGGGTGCCGCTGAACCACAATAAAACTACACTGTTAATGTTCTAATCTCACCTAAGCACCTCACGAAATCATCTGGAGTATTAACAAAAGAAAATAGGTGTGGAAATAAATGGAATTTGGGGAAGAGAGAATGAACACAGCCCCATATACAAACATACATACATATATATACATATACTAGCGTCTTGCCCGTTCGATGCACGGGGTTGGAAAAAAAAACACTAATGATAACTTTTTTCCTTGTGGTGTAGAACAGTGGATCGGCACCTATGGCTCTTGAAATTTACTTCATTTTCTCGCAAAATAATCAAGAAAATTCCACACCATTAAAAAAACAAACCAAACCAAACCGAGCCTTAAGTCCCAATCACTTGAGGTCGGCTACATGAATCCTTTTCCTCCATTGAGCTCTGTTGAGGGCCACTTGTTCACACAAACCTACTATACCATATCGTTCCGCACCACAGCATCTAATGTCAATTTAGGTCTACCCCTCCCCGTAGCATTGCCACCCAAAGCTATCCTATCTGCTCTCTTAACTACTGCATCTCCTGGTCTACGGTAGACATGTCCAAACCATCTTAGCCTATTTTCCCTCAACTTCTCTTCTATGGGTGTTACACCTACCATCTCACGAACCATTTCATTTCTAATCCTATCTCTTCTATTCTTACCACACATCCACCTCAACATTCTCATTTCTGCTACACTCATCTTGTTCACCTGTTGTTTCTTAATAGGTCAACATTCTGGCCCGTAAAGGATCGCTGGTCTGATGGCAGTTCCATAGAATTTTCTTAATAGGCCAACATTCTTCATTTCTTTGTTTTTTTAATGGTCTCTATGACATGAATCCAAATACCATTAAAAAAACAAAGAAATAAAGAAAAGAGATAGGGTTGTTATGTTATTTATTGAACTTAGTTTTCTTTTCAAGCAAAATAAAGTATACATTTTAATTTTTACATTTTGTAAAAAGTGTAGAATAATGAATAAAAAGATGAAAAAGAATGAGAAAATGAGAAAATTCCATTTCGGAGAGGGAGATAAGGAGACAGCTTTGTTTTATTTTATGTAACTACATTCTTATAGTATAGAGTATAGAAATATATATATGTATATGTGATATTGAGGGAATTTTCTGTTCTGTTCAGATAGCAGAAAAACCATAATCGAACCAAACCCGATCGGTTATCTCATAGCCGCCACCATACCCATACCCATACCCACGGGGAAAAATAGGTTATGGTTTGGGAAAAAACACCGATTATGGTTCAGGAATCCATCGGTTCGGTCGAGATTGCTATCCTTAATTTCAAATGAACAAACATATCTAAGTTTGACCTATTATCATTGAATACTAATGTGAAATCCTTACATTTGAAATCTACATCCATGCAAACATGGCAAAGCTACATGAGGATGGATATAGATTTCAAACGAAGGAATTTAGTGTTCAATTTCACCAATCAAAAAAAAAGGTTTAGTCATAGGTTACCCGAAATAGATTCCAAATCACCAACCACTAAACAATTATACCTCCCAAAATCAATGTCAAAATCCATCTGTAAAGTGTTAATGAAAGGAGTACTAGCGATAGTTTTGACTATACAGCTGCTACTGCGTTTAATTCCTATATAGAAGATATTGAGATTGAAGATCTTCCAGCAAAAGGGTTTTGGTTCTCATGGTCTAATAGAAGTGGTGGAATGGGCTGTAATAAGAGCAGAATTGACCGAGTTATGGTAAATCATATTTGGCAGGATACTTTTACTGAATCTGAAGCAGTGTTTCTTGCTCCAGGGATATCTGATCACTGCCCTCTCCTGGTCTCCATTTTTCATTATAAACCCAAGAGGAAACCCTTTAAGTTTTTTAATTTTTGGATGCATCATCCTCTGTTTTCTACGCTGATCATGGAGGCTTGGGCCCAGAATAGGAGTTCTCACCCAATGCAGAGACTCTTATAAATTGGGGTTTATGAAGGGGTTGCTTAAGAAGTTGAACACTACCCACTACAGTAATATTAGTGGTAGAGTGACAGATGCAAAGGCTAAGCTGGTTCGAATCCAAGAGGAAGCTACCCTGGGTCATGTTTCTGAGGAGGTTATTGCTCAAGAAAGAGAGGCTATGCTTGTGTATAGAAGTTTAAGTGCAGCTGAAGAGGCTTTTAAACGACAAAAATCCAGGATACAATGGTTGAATTTAGGGGACAATAACACTAGTTTCTTTCACAGGAAAGTGGCTGCTAATAGGTTGAGGAACTAGATTCTGTCCATTAATGATGTGCATGGAAAGAGACTTGAAGATCTTGTAGAGGTTAGGAAGGAAGTAGTTTCCTTCTACGAGAAGCTTCTGGGTACTAGTTTCCCTTATAGAGCTGATTCTGCTACTGTCATGAATAGTTTAGTGTCTGCAAAAGTTCCTGTAGAATGTCATGATGGTCTTATTTGCCTAGCGTCTGCTGATGAGATAAAGTCTGATATGTTTTCTACTGGGGGGGATAAAGCTACAGGGCCTGATGGATTCAATGCTGGTTTTTTCCAGAGGAATTGGAACTTGGTAGGTCCAGATGTGGTGTTGGCTATTCAGGCTTTTTTTGTCACTGGTTCTATGCCAAAAGGTTGGAATGCAACTGTATTGACCTTGGTTCCTAAAGTTTCACCCCCCACTAGTATGAAGGAATTTCGTCCTATCGCGTGTTGTAATGTTCTGTATAAGTGCATTACAAAAGTGCTGGCTAATAGAATGCAAAGCATTTTGCCCCTTATCATTAACCGTGGTCAGTTAGCTTTCGTAAAAGGAAGATCCATAGCCGACAACATTCTTCTTATGCAAGAGCTAGTCAGGAACTATCATAGGGATGATGGCCCTCCAAAATGTGCTATGAAGATTGATCTTATGAAGGCTTACGATTCTGTTTCATGGGAGTTCTTGCGAGAAATGATGAATGCCCTTCATTTTCCAGGTCAGTTCACTAAATGGGTAATGTATTGTGTGTCTAGTGCCTGGTTTTCAGTAGCTTTACATGGGGATTTGGAAGGTTTTTTCCAAGGGAAGAGGGGGCTACAGCAAGAGGATCCGATTTCTCCCTACCTTTTTTTGTTAGTCATGGAAGGTTTCTATTCTATTTTGCAAGCCAAGATCATAGGGAGCGACTTCACTTTCCACCCAAAATGTCAAGCTTTGCAAATCCACCACCTTGCTTTTGCGAATGATTTGTTTGTTTTGTGTGGGGCTGATAAGCATTCTTTTTCTATTATCAAGTCGGCTTTGGATGATTTCTATTATTTTTCTGGGCTCCAACCGAATCTTCAGAAAAGTGCAATCTTTTATTCTGGAGTAGGCAGTGACCTTACGAGGGAATTGGGGTCTATTCTTCCTATTCCGCAGGGTACTCTTCCAGTTCGTTATTTAGGAGTTCCTCTTATTACATCTAGGCTATCCTATAGTGATTGTGTGCAGCTTAAGGAGAAGATCTTGCAAAGAATTAGGAGTTGGTCTACAAAACTTTTGTCTTTTGGGGGAAGATCCCAATTGATTGAGTCAATGTTGTGGAGCATGCAAGTCTATTGGTGTTCTATTTTCATTCTTCCCCAAAAGATTTTAAAGGAAGTTGAAGATATGCTTAGGGCTTTTTTGTGGTCTGGGGTTCAGATGAAGCAGACTAGGGCTAAAATTAAGTGAGATTGGGTGTGTGTTAAGTTATGGGTTTATATGTAATTAATTGTAGTTTACATTTAATCTCTTATGTAAGTAGATTAAGAGATAAGGGTCATATGTATAATTACTGTTTACATGTGTATAAGTATAACGTAATGAAAAATAAACCCTAATTTTTTGGGTTCTCAATTCTATCTCTCATTTTACATGGTATCAGAGCAGAGAGCAGTGATCCTAATCGATGTCTCAAACGAGTAAAACCCTCATCTATTCTTACCTGTCGAGCACCCTCCTCAACTGTCGAAGGCTTACCAATACCACACGACTTGTCGCCATGACTTGTTGACACTGTATGCTGCTCCGTTTTTTGCCGTACGACGTCGACAAGCCAGGTTCTTGCTCGACGAACCTCTTTCAACCTCCGACAAACTCAGATCTTGAGTTCCGATCACTTTTTGATGACACCCATACTCGCCGGAGACTCGCCGGCTCTTTTCCGACATCCTCTGGCCCTGCCAATGAGTCCTTGACCAGTTCCGACTTCACCCCAGTCGCTCCCAAGTAGTTCCGACGCCGTACAGCCCATTCCGACGCTGTACAGCCAATTTCGACACCATATTTCCCACTTCCGACGCTGTTCATCTGCACTATCTGAACGTATTCAGCCTATTCTGATGCTGGAGGACACTTGTTTACCTCCAGTTCAAGTTTTTTTTTTTTTGTTTCTTGGAGTTGACTTGGCTTGGGTAAGAGTTTTTTTTTAACACTGGTAAGAGTTTTTTCACACTGGACTGAGTTTGGGTCAGACTAATGTGGTTTTTTTCGGAACCCTATTTATCTTATCGTTATAATTTGGGTTTGTTGAAATGTCGGAGAATAAACAAAAGGCTTCCGCTTGTACAAATGATGAGTTGAGTCGTGCAGGGACTCTAGATAATTTTTCTCTGGATATTTGCCATATTAAGTTGGATGGTACCAACTATTTAATTTGGTCTCGCACTTTTACTTTAGCTATTGAGGCCAAAGGGATGTCAGAGTTCATTGAGGGCCCTGTTACTCCACCTATTGAGGCGGTCGAACTCAAGAAGTTTAAATCTCGGAAATCGTTAGTCATGAATGACCTGGTTGTTTAACTCTATGAGAGCTGATATTCGTCATACCTTCCTACTGCTTGATACCCCACATCAAATTTGGACTACTGCAGCCCAGACTTATTCTCAGCAAGGTAATGATGCACAGTGTTTTGAGTTGAGAAAGAGGCTCCGTGCGTTGGAGCAAAATCATCGTTCTGTTGCTGTGTATTTTGGTGACTTGAGTGGAGCTTGGGGGGAATTTGATTATTCTCAGGGCTTTCAGGCTGTTTGTGTTGTGGATGCTGCTAATTGGCTAAAAAGGATAGAGAAAGAGCGTGTTTATGACTTTCTTGCTGGTCTTGATCTGGAGCTTGATCAAATTAGAGTACAGGTGTTGGGTCGTATTCCGTTTCCATCATTGGGCGAGGCCTATTCTATTGTTCAACAGGAGGAGAGTAGAAGGGGTGTTATGTTGCACCCTCCTATTTCTGATCGTTCAGCCCGGGTTGCTACTCCTCGGGGTCTTGTTGGTTCTGATAGTGGGCCTATTCTCTAGGGTGGTAAGTCCCAGTCTGGTACTACCAGCAGGCCTCCTGATCGTGGGTCACTCCAGTGTGATTATTGCCACAACACTGGTCATACTAGGGATTTCTATTGGAAGCTACATGGTAAGCCCTCTCGTGGGCGCGGGGGTGGACGCGGTGGCCATGGTCGTGGTCCTGTGCGTTCTCGGGCCCAGGCTCATGTTTCGGTGTCTACAATTGGCACATTTCCTGATTCTGGGGTCAATACTGGGATTCAAGCGTCATCTGATCAAGTTGGCGGTTTCTCTCAGGGGGAGATACAAACTCTCAGGCGCCTTATGGCTCAGGCTGATTCTCCATCTACTATAGTTTCCTCTTCCACAGCAGCTCCTACTTCATCCTATTTTGCTCACACAGGTATCCCGGCTAATGCATTTACTGCCTCTTCTGCTATACCTTGGATTATCGATTCTGGTGCCTCAGATCATATGACTGGGTGTTCCTCTGTATTTGATTCTTACTCTACTTGTTCTGGTAAGGATAAGGTCCGAATAACAGATGGGTCATTCTCTGCTATCTCAGGGAAGGGTTCCATTCGCTATTCTCCCTCCATTTCTCTCTCTTCAGTTTTATATATTCTCAACTTTGCCACTAATCTTATATCTGTTAGTAGCCTTACTCGTTCTGCTAATTGTTCCGTGACCTTTTTTCCTACTCATTGTGTCTTTCAGGAACTGGATACGGGGAAGGTGATTGGCAGTGGTAAATCACATGGTGGCCTCTATTTTTTGGAGTCTGCACCTCGTCCGCCTATGTCATGTGGTCTTGCTCTGCAAGTAGATACGAGTCCAACTCTTACTATGTTACATCAATGGCACCGTAGATTGGGTCATCCATCCTTTGGCATTTTAGAGAAACTTTTTCCTCATTTAATAAAGCATTGTCCTAGGAGTCAGTTTTTTTGTGAAGCCTGTGAGCTTGGAAAACATAAACATTCATCTTATGCACCTATTAATAAACGGAGTGCGTCTCCTTTTACAGTTATCCATTCTGATGTTTGGGGTCCTTCCCCTGTTACCTCTCTTAAAGGTTTTCGGTGGTTTGTCACTTTTATTGACTGTTATTCTCGTGTTACTTGGATATATTTACTTAAGTCCAAAAGTGACGTTTTTTCTTGTTTTAAATCTTTTTATGTCATGGTACGCACTCAATTTGATACGAATATTAAAATTCTCCGTAGTGACAATGGGACTGAGTATATAGATAGGAACTTTAGGGCATTCCTAGAAGAAAATGGCATTCTTTATCAGACGACTTGTGTTGACACTCCACAACAAAATGGAGTTGCTGAACGCAAAAATCGTCATCTTGCTGAGGTAGCTCGCTCTCTTTTATTCACCATGAATGTTCCCAAATTTTTATGGGGAGAGGCGATTTTGACTGCTACCTATCTTATCAACCGTATGCCATCTAGTGTTCTCCAGTTCAAAACTCCTGTTGAGTGTCTTCCTCACAATTCTCGTGTCACCACTCTCCCACCGCGGGTGTTTGGTTGTGTGTATTTTGTTCATGCTCCTCATCCCTCTGGGGGCAAGTTAAGTCCTAAAGCCCATAAGTGTGTCTTTATTGGGTATTCTCCTACACAGAAGGGCTATAAATGTTATGATCCTCACTCTAGAAAGTTTATGTCTCTATGGATGTTACTTTTTGGAAAACAGTGTCCTTTTACTCTCCCTCCACTCCCTCTCTTCAGGGGGAGCATCGGCAGGAAGAGATGAGGGAGGAAGAGATGTTGACCTCTTTTTATAATCATAGTGAGGGGGAGAGGTTGAAAGAGGTTAGAGAGGAACCAATATCTGCTGAAGGAGCAACTCATGACATTGGTGACAATATTGAGGAACTACCACATCGACTGAAAGGGTCTAACCTAAAGACCTACATTAGACGGAAGAAAGGAAAGTCCTCATGTGTAATGCCACCTTGTCAATTACAATCCCCTGCTCCAGTTCCGGATTCCTCAACTGACTTATCTGGTAATGAATCTTCTCCTATTGAACCTCCCTTTATCGAGTCTGATAATCTTCCTATTGCTCTTCGGAAAGGTGTTAGGTCATGTACTCAACATCCCATCTCTCAATTTGTCTCTTATGATCGTTTATCTCCTCCGTACCATGCCTTTGTTTCGTCTCTTTCTTCTATATGTATTCCACAGAATTGGCAGGATGCATTCAGAATACCTAAGTGAAAAGGAGCTATGGTAGAAGAGATGACAGCTCTGAAAAAGAATGGCACTTGGGAGCTAGTATCACTTCAAGGAGGAAAGAAATCAGTAGGATGCAAGTGGGTTTTCACTGTTAAGCAGAATGCTGATGGTACAGTTGATAGATACAAGGCGAGACTTGTTACCAAGGGCTTTACTCAAACCTATGGTATTGACTATGAGGAAACGTTTGCACCAGTAGCAAAGATGAACACTGTGCGAGCTCTGCTTTCTTGTGCTGCCAATTTGAATTGGCCCCTTCACTAGTTTGATGTGAAAAATGCATTCCTCCATGGTGAGTTAGAAGAGGAGGTATATATGGACGTACCACCAGGTTTCTCTTCCTCTGAGGGCCTGAGGCTGAAGGGAAGGTGTGTAGATTGAAGAAGGCCTTATATGGGTTGAAGCAATCACCTAGAGCGTGGTTTGGCAGATTTTCCAAGGCTATGTTAGGGTTTGGATACAAACAGAGCCATGCAGATCATACTATGTTCATCAAGGGAGGCGCTGGTAAGATTGCTGTCCTTATTGTGTATGTTGATGATATAATAATGACAGGCAATGATGTGAATGAAATTCTTAATCTCAAATCTAGTTTGGCTCATGAATTCGAGATTAAGGATTTAGGATCACTAAGATACTTTCTTGACATGGAAGTGGCAAGGTCTGATAGAGGTATTTTTATCTCCCAACGGAAATATATACTTGATCTTTTGGAAGAAACAGGTATGTTGGGTTGTAGACCTGCAAATTATCCTATTGAGGCGAATCATCATCTTAGTGGCAATGTGGGGGAGTGCACTGACAAGGAGAGTTATCAGCGACTTGTGGGTCGATTGATATACTTAGCTCACACTCAACCAGATGTTTCTTATGCAGTGAGCATTGTTAGTCAGTTTATGCATGATCCTCATGCTTCGCATCTGGATGCAGTTTATCGTATCTTGAGGTACCTCAAATCAGCTCCAGGAAAGGGAATTCTGTTCTCTAATCATGGTCACCTGCGATTGGAGACATTTACTGATGCTGACTGGGCTGGTTCTGTGGATGATAGACGCTCTACTTCTGGCTATTGTACTTTTATTGGGGGAAATTTGGTTACTTGGCGAAGTAAGAAGCAATAAGTGGTCGCCAGGTCTAGTGCAGAAGCTGAGTACAGAGCTATGGCTCATGGCATTTGTGAGCTCTTGTGGCTCCAAACCGTGTTACGCGATTTAGGAATTACTGATAATGGTCCTATGAAACTCTACTGTGACAATAAAGCTGCCATCAACATAGCTCATAATCCTGTTCAACATGACAGAACAAAACATATAGAGATTGATAGGCACTTCATCAAGGAGAAGCTGAGCGCAGGTTTGATATGTATGCCTTTTGTGAGATCTGAAGATCAACTGGCTGACATATTCACAAAAGGGCTTGGTAGCAAGAGTTTCCACCCCATTGTGTTCAAGTTGGGCTTGATTGATATCTTTGCACCAACTTGAGGGGGAGTGTTAAGCTATGGGTTTATATGTAATTAATTGTAGTTTACGTTTAATCTCTTATGTAAGTAGATTAAGAGATAAGGGTCATGTGTATAATTATTGTTTACATGTGTATAAGTATAACATAATGAAAAATAAACCCTAATTTTTTGGGTTCTCAATTCTATCTCTCATTTTACAGTGTGTTCTCCGAAAGAGGAAGGGGGGTTGGGCTTCAAAACTTTAAGACTCTGGAATAAAGCAACTATGACACGTCACTTGTGGGCTCTAAGTAAGAAGACAGATTTCTTATGGGTCAGGTGGATTCACTCTTATATTATCAAAGGGAAATGTCTTTGGATGATGCAATTGCCTCAGAATTCTTCGTGGACTATTAGAAAATTATTCAAGCTTAGAGACAAGGTGCAACGTCTGATAAAGCATGTGATTGGAGATGGGGATAGTACTTTCCTCTGGCTAGATCATTGGCATAATATTGGTCCCTTATACAAGGTGTTTGGTGACAGTATAGTTAGGAATGTCGGAAGCTCTCTTTTGGCAAAAGTTTCTTAATAATTCACGAAGGTGAGTGGCAATGGCCAAGGCAGCGTAACAGAGCCATCATGCAAATAATGGGGAGCACTCCCCTAACTCTGAAGTCTAACCCTTTGGTTGCTGATTCTATCATCTGGATCCTTGTCCGTCATGGTATGTTCTTTGTTAACTCTGTGTTGCAGGCTTTTAGAACCCCTCTCCTTAGGGTACTGTGGGCTGATATCGTTTGGTTTAAACAAAGGATTCCTAGATGGGCTTTTATAATGTGGCTTGTTTGTTGGGGTAGACTCTCTACCAAGGACAGAATTCTTTCTTGGGATTTAGTGGTGGATCCCATATGCGTATTGTGTCGTGGCGGGATTGAATCTCATAGTCACCTATTTTTTGAGTGTCCTTTTTCAGCTTTGGTTTGGGCCAAAATTTTGCAGAAGTTTGGTTTTTGTAGGTGTCCTGCTTGTTGGTCTCAGGAGATTGATTGGGCTATTCATCACCTCAAAAAGTCAGGTTTTCTTTCTTCTCTCTCTAAGTTTGCTATGGCTGGGTCAGTCTACCACATTTGGAGGGTTAGAAATGAGTGTATTTTTTGTAACAAGCAGCCATTCTCAGAGGTAGTCTATGATCGGATTATAAACGATATGAAGGACATGGTCTATTCTTGGAAGAAAGCTGGGGTTAGCCATGGCAACAAGGTTTTGTGTAAAGCTTGGAATATCTTGGTGAAAATCTTGTAGATATGATGTATAGGGCTATTTGTCTTGTTCTTTTGTGTTGAATCTCTGTATAGTCCCTTTTGGTTTCAGGGGTATGTCCCTTTGTTTCACTTGCATTCGTCTCTTTTGGTAATAAAATCTTTCTTTACCCAAAAAAAAAATGTCTACTTTCACCCCTTGTGGTTTGGGCCATGTGCGACTACACCCCCTCAAGTTTAATTTGGTGTGGATGCACCCCCATGTGCTTTGTGAAAATGTGCAGGTGCACTCAATTGACGAAAAAAATTGCAAAATTCACTAAATGATGAAAAGTCCAATATGCCCTCGTCTCATTCCTTGATTTCCGTATTCCTTAAATCTAACCTATCCAACCGATGTGCCCGAAATTGGATCCGAACCGTTGATATTGTAGAGTTTGATGCTTATTACATCCATGCTAAAATTCAAGTCGATTGAAAAATGGAAACCTCATGGTCGAATAAAATTTATTATGAAGTAAATTTCCTAATTTAAATTTACCTTTCATTTCAACAAGAATAAGATCACTGACTTATTGATGTCTGATGGACATTATTTTTATACTTTGTGATTAATACAGTATGAATGGCTTGGATTAAATTTTGGCTATATTCAAGAGGCATGTGAGATGCAGTGATGCACCTCCGTTAACATTAACGTGAACGGAATTGGGTGTGTGCGCACACTTTCACAAGGCATAGTGGGTGCATCCGTACCAAATTGAACCTGAGGGGGTGTAGCTGCACATGGTCCAAATCACAAGAGGTGAAAATGGACTTTGCCCAAACTTCAATTAGAGCTATTCCCATTCAATAGTTCAAGTCAAACCCCTTCATTCAAAATCCAACTCTATCCAAATGAAGCTTAACTCTATCACTTTCCAAAAACAAATCCTACGCAACCTCCTGACCTTTCAACAAACTCAAATCCTACGATTCCTTTCCTTTCCGAAAAGAACATTCAATAAAGAGAAGTTAAATCCTATGTAAAATCATCTCTGATCAAAGCCAAGAATTAGACCCGTGTCACCAGAAAACGCTAATACCCAAGTGAATTGCGTTTTCAATCACCCGTTCTGAAATATGGTACACCTACGTCCCAAAACGGTAAATTCAGTGATCCAAAGTGTTTTCCTGCAAAAACTAGAGAGATTGGAGCTTTCGCAAGATACAAGGATGTTGATCTTTTGAAATTAAGTACACCATAGTATTGCCATCTATAGAGGCCTACTCTTACCGTAACACAATTTTGGCAATGTGGTTTGACACAACGTTTTCGTTCCCGTGCCAGGTAACATAAAATTAGAGCTAAATTCACCTCATTCCATTGCACCCATAAGCACCGAAATAATCAGCAAAAACGAACTGAAAAAACACACAAACCCACACAACGGAGAGAGAGGGTACCGAGTAGACGCCAGAGGAACGGAGAAGGGCGACGGCGGCAGAGGCAGTGGCGCCAACAAAGAGAGAGGCGACGATGAAGGCTTTGAAAGGCATCAGATGGGAGTCGCCGGCGTGGCCTCTGCGGATGGATTTGATGCCCAGCGCTATCTGGGCGGTGCTTGCGGCGGCCCACCACAAGTACCCACCGCCTCCTCCTCCTCCTCCTCCGCCCCCAACCACTTCTTCCATTTTCGTTTACTTTCGGTAGTTCTATTTCCTTCCATTTGGTTTCCTTCTCGCACTCCGCAAGGCCTCGCGGGCCCAGCCTTATTTGGGCTTGGTCAAGTTCGAGTGACCATAGATCTGTTTTCAAAAAACACTTTCAAAAAAACAG
Organism: Rhododendron vialii; assembly: GCF_030253575.1. Classification (NCBI taxonomy): domain Eukaryota; kingdom Viridiplantae; phylum Streptophyta; class Magnoliopsida; order Ericales; family Ericaceae; genus Rhododendron; species Rhododendron vialii. The sequence goes on along the minus strand of NC_080557.1, from coordinate 20,747,879 downwards.
TTTTTGAACTTTTGTCTTAATTTTTCTTTTGCCAATATTGTACGGTATATATTAGTGAAGTGTTAACGGGAAATTAGTTAGTTAGTCTATAGGGAGTTCAAAAGCTGTCTATAGTTGTACATCCCAAATGCCAGCCCCAATTTTTTAAGATCCCTAATCATCTGTTTGGAACTTGTGGAACTTGTTGGAAGTGAATGAAAATAATTAAGAAGGAAAATGTAAGAAAAGAAAGAGAAAAAATTTATGGTAATTGATTTTCACACCCTCTTTTTTTGTACTCACACTCTCTTTTTGTTCTCTTATAATGTGAATTTACAAAATTAATTTTTTTTTTTTGTGTATTCTTTTACACTTGGAATGATAATATTGTAAATTCACATGACAAGAAAACAAGACAATAGAAATTTTTTTAAACTTTGCCATCTTTTCCATTCCTTCTCCATGTTCCAAACAAAGTATTAATACCACGAGCGGGGAAGAAACGAGGGTGCTGAGGGAGAGCCCAAACCCATGCATAACTCCAAATAGTTCCACCAATTATGCTAATTTTCCAAGTTAATTTGAAAAATTTATAAGAAATTAGCCCTGCAAGTGCCTATGATGAAGGAGGTGGATTCTCTGCAATTCAGTCTAATTGCAGAGAGTCCCTGTAGTTTAATCACAATCGTTCATCTTTGCATCCAATGGTTCAAATTTTAAAAAACTTTTCTAGGGAAAAGTTAAGGACTCTGCAGAACTTTTCCATTTTTTTTTTTTAAATCTCGACCGTTAAAAACACCATCCGACGGTTGTGATCATTTCGACCACACCTTTGCTGTTTTAAGTTTGGACTGCAGACAAGCCTGGTTCAGGATGAAAAACTTTATAAAATTGTTTGTGTGATAAAAACTAAAAAATTCCATGGTATACAATTTTGTAGTTGTGCAAATAAAATCAAATGGCTGCAACGTATATATGCACAATCTCGTCTCTCCTCCAAACTTAGCAAATAAGAGCATATATTTATAAAATCTACTTTTTGTTATTAATCAAGTCCCGCTAAGTACTAATTTTGCATCCGCCACTAATCACTAGAATCATTAACTGTCTTTACCTCCTATGTTGCTCTTTCTAAGTTTATTCTTTGGGACATTGAGTCTTCACGCACAAATAAATGATATTTTGTGAACATGTTGGTGAATTTTTCTTACCCTTCCCAAGCTCAAACTCAAAATTTTGGCTCGTCCATTTATTCGTCCACACACACAGAAAAAAAAGGTCGATTAAAACAGCGCAACCATAGAACCATATTATTCTCACAACACATCTTTCAAATCGTATCAGTCTTGCACTTTTGATATAATCCAATCATGCATCTACGATCGAATACCATATGACCATAGTATCATAGCACATTTATCTCACAACACATCTTTAGAATCGTAAGTAAGAAAATATACTCCGATAATTTTTGACATGGACAATTGAATTGGCAAACAGAAAAACAAACGTCTAAGATCAATGCCATGAGCCGTGACCACACTGCAGGAGCCTCCAGCTCTCGTATCAAACTACGATAAGCAAGTGGAGCTTACATTCCAAAGCTGGCATGAACGCGAGGCACCCAACATGTATCTACACAAAATCAGACGATACAAAGCCCAAAGGTCCAACCAAAAACAGGAAAAAAATCTGCAAAAGTAGTGTCTTCATTTCTCACTATCATCTCCATTTGTTTCCACAACCGCTGATTTTGTTGTCTTCATCTGTAGATCGCAAGAAATGGTGGTTTACTCTTGTCAAGCTCCCACTTCACATTTCCCAGGACCAGAATCGTTAGATAGAGGTTAAGAAGTTATGAGTAACAAAAAGGTTAGCACTAAAATGATGAACCTTCTTGTTAAATTTCAATTACTCAATGATACGAGGAAAAAACTCGACTAACCCAAAAAAACTGCAAACATAATGCTTTTTGCCCACGAGAAGTTAAATATTTGAAAATAGAATTCAAGTTTCAAGTCCAAATTTGGCAGAGAACTTTGGCTTACAATGCCTCAAATTTCAGTACAAGTATTCTGTAATGTTGTAACGAACGCTATGAATGCAAGCTAAGAACGAGAAATTGAAAACTAAACAAGAAATCACAAAGACACAAGATATATGTGCATGGTTCCCCAAGATGGGTACGTCCACGGGCGAGGAGAGAGAGGATTCACTAACTAACATGAAGAAGAGATACAAAGAGCCGGCTATAATCCGTAACTCTAGAAAGGCCACAATATGAGAGCCCAAAAGATACTTAGAAGTTCCCCAAAAGCCCTATTTATAATAGGTTACAAAAACGGGAACAATATAATTAACCAATGTGGGACTAAGAATATAAGGCATTCCCAACAATTCTCCACCTTGACTTGAATTCCACTGAACTAAATCACTAAATATAGCTCTTCCCTTCTAACCTCTCACTCGCCAAATGCCCCCGAGGGGCGATCAACTGCAAATACCAAGCAAGCCTAAGCAATGCATGAACTTGGCAACCGAAACCGATTTAGTCAACATATCTGTTGGGTTATCTGCCGTACCCACTTTCTTCACCTCAACTTGCTTTTGTGAGATGATATTCCGAACGAAATGATACCTGACATCGATATGCTTGGTCCTCTCATGATACATTAGATTTTTAGTCAAATGTATAGCACTCTGCGAATCACAAAATACCGAACTCACACCCTGTGCAAGACCAAACTCACAAAGCAAACGTCTCATCCACAATGCCTCCTTCACAGCTTCAGCAATGGCCATATACTTCGCTTCTGTTGTAAACAGCGCGACTGTAGCTTGTAAAGTAGCTTTCCAACTAATGGCACTTCCAGACAGAGTAAAAACATAACCTGTCAGAGACCTCCTCTTATCGTGATCACCAGCAAAATCTGAATCAACATAACCAACAGCATGATCACCAGAATTGGCAACCCCAAATAATAAACCAACACTTGCAGTTTCGCACAAATATCGTAGTATCCATTTCACAACCTCCCAATGTGCCTTTCCTGGATGCCCTATATAACGACTAACGACACTAACTGCATGTAAAATATCAGGACGAGTACATACCATGGCGTACATAAGGCTCCCAACTGCGCACGAATATGAAACCTGAGACATATACTTCTCCATATCCTCCGACTGTGGTGACAACTCAGCTGAAAGTCGAAAGTGTGCTGCCAAAGGGGTACTGACTGGCTTTGAGTTCTGCATGGCAAAGCGCTCAAGCACTTTAAGAACATAAGACTTCTGATTCAAAAATAATTTGTCAGCTACTCGATCTCTGCAAACCTCCATACCCAAAATACGTTTTGCCGCACCCAAATCTTTCATCTCAAATTCACCACCTAACTGTTGTTTCAACCTGTTGATTTCTGATATACTCTTGGCAGCAATAAGCATATCATCAACATACAACAGTAGATAAACAAATGCACCATCTGGAAGTTTTTGAAAATACACACAACTGTCATATTCGCTTCTTGAATATGACTGACTTATCATAAAAGTATCAAACCGCTTCTACCATTGCCTAGGGGATTGTTTGAGGTCATGCAAAGACTTACAAAGTAAACAAACATGATCCTCCTTACCAGAAACAACAAATCCCTCAGGCTGACGCATAAAAATCTGTTCCTCAAGCTCGCCATGCAAAAACGCAATTTTGACATCAAGTTGCTCTAACTCAAGATCATAATATACAACAATAGCAAGTAAAGTGCAAATGAAACCATGTTTTACAACTGATGAAAATACCTCATTATAGTCAACACCATCCTTCTGGCTGTATCTTTTCGCCACTAGCTAAGCTTTGAACCGAGCATCTTCTACCTCTAGAATACCTGGTTTGCGCTTGAAGACCCACTTGCATCCAACAATCCTCTTCCCTTTCAGCGATTCTACTAACTCCCATGTCTGATTCTTCTGAAGAGACTCAATCTCCTCATTCATAGCAACAAACCACTGTGCAGACTCAACGCTCAAAACAGCTTCTGTATAGCTTGAAGGTTCCTCATACTCAACTGTTTCAGCAACTGATAAAGCATAGGCCACCATCTCAGACTAAGCCGAATACCTTTCAGGAGGCCGAATCTCCCTCCTTAGCCTATCTTTAGCAATAGTGTGTGGTTGCTCAACTAACGCATCAACCTCTGTATCTGAACTCTTGAACTCCTCTTCAATTGGCTTCTCAATGTGCTTCTTCCCTGAGTCGGAAGATTCACTCAAAAACTCCACCTGCTTTGGAACACTCTGTTTCTAAACTGTATCACCAACCTGCTTAGACCCCTTAATCAGATAATTTTCATCAAAAGTCACATCCCTACTGATCAAAAACTTCAAATCATCAAAGCACCATAACCTGTACCCTTTGACACCTGCTGCATAACCCAAGAAAATACACTTCTTGGCTCGTGGCTCCAATTTACCTTCATTCACATGAGCGTAAGCTGGACACCCAAAAACACACAACACAAAACAATCAGCCGGATGACCTGACCATACGTCAAACGGAGTCTTACACTTAATAGCAATCGACGGAGACCTGTTCACCAAATAGCATGTTGTGGAAACGGCTTCAACCCACAATTCTTTGCCCAATCCGAAATTGGACAACATACAATGTACCTTCTCCAAAAGAGTCTTGTTCATACGTTCAGCCACACCATTCTGCTAATGGGTTTTTCTCACTGTGTGATGCCTCACAATGCCCTCATTACTGCAGAACCTATCAAACTCGCCAAGACAAAACTCCATTCCATTATCAGTTCTCAAACGTTTTATTTTTTTACCAGTCTGATTCTCAATCAAAATTTTAAACTGTTTGAATGTATTAAAGGTGTCACTCTTATGTTTCAACATATACACCCAAACCTTACGAGAGGAATCATCGATAATACTCATAAAATAGCGAAAATCACATTTAGAAGTTACCTCTACGGGACCCCAAAGATCCGAGTGAAAATAATCCACCGTGCCTTTGGTGCGATGAACAGCTGTACTGAATTTTACCCTACACTGCTTGCCATAGACACAATGCTCTCAGAAATCCAGCTTCTTAATTTTTTGGCCACATAGCAAACCCTGTTTGCTCAAAACTATCATCCCCATCTCGCTCATATGCCCAAGGTGCATATGCCACAAACGAGTCGAGTCTGAATCTGAAACCTTGGATGAAGCAACCATTGCTGCAGCACATATAACTGTATGCCCTGGAGTGTATAGAGGTTACCACGCTTCTGACCCTTCATCAGTACTAATGCACCCCTCAAGACTTTCAAAACTCCACCTTCATCGAGGAATTTGCAACCATGAGAATCAAGAGCACCCAGGGAGATAAGATTTTTCTTCAAATCCAGAACATGTCGAACCTCAGATAAAGTCCTAACAATATCGTCATACATTCTAAGCTGTATTATTCCTAAACCAACAGTCTTACAAGCCATGTTGTTGCCCATCAAAACTGTACCACCATTGACGTACTGCCTCATAAGTAGAAAACCACTCTCTATGCAAACACATGTGGTATGAACATCCAGAATCTAGAACCCACTCGGTCTTAGAGCGAGAATCGCCCCTTGTAACTGATAACACGTTATTTGGCTCATCTGAACTTTCAACAGTTCCAGCAATTACTTTACCCCATTTCTGGTCTTCTTTTTCCTTCTCATTGAGTTTTAAACAATCACTTTTCTAGTGCCCGGGTTTTTTGCAATAATTGCATTTTCCCTTCTTCTTTCCTCTGGATCTTCCCCTATTACTCGACTCCTCCCTTCCTATTGTTCTTCCCCTAACAAGCAAACCCTCCGCATGTGCATCACCCTCACCTGACACTTTTTTCCTCAATTCTTTCGAATATAAGCTGGCCTTAACATCCTCCATGGATATCGTGTCTTTGCCATACAATAGGGTTGTAACAAAGTGCTCATACAAAAGTGGTAAAGAACATAGCAAAATTAGGGCTTGGTCTTCATCCTCAATTTTACTATCAATATTTTTCAGATCCATAATAATACGATTGAACTTGTCTAAATGATCCTTAACAGGTATACCTTCTCGCATACGAAACGTATAAAGACGTTGTTTGAGATATAACCTGTTAGTGAACGAGAAATTGAAAACTAAACAAGAAATCACAAAGACACAAGACATACGTGGTTCCCCAAGATGGGTACGTCCACGGCCGAGGAGAGAGAGGATTCACTAACCAACGTGAAGAAGAGATACAAAGAGCCAACTATAATCCGTACGTAACTCTAGAAATGCCACAATATGAGAGCCCAAAAGATACTTTACAAGTATCCCAAAAGCCTTATTTATAATAGGTTACAAAAATGGGAACAATATAATTAACCAATGTGGAACTAAGAATACAAGACATTCCCAACATGTAACATGAAATTCTTGAATTCTATCAAATTCCTGACCCTGAAGCTGCATAACAGGACCTGTATTTCCTAATATTTTAGCACCAGAAAGAAAGCTTGCAAATCCAACTTGTATGTGCATTTCACAGCTACAAAAGGACTCCGTCAACAATACAACTAGAAGTTCTTTAGCCGAAATTATGTGGGATCGCATTTCTCAATCATATGTTGTTTTGACTTGATTACTGTTTGTTAAAAAAATAGTATTCATAACCAATACTAGAAACTTAGAAATGGTTGAACCCATGCTTAGAAACTTAGAAATGGTTGAACCCATGCTCCACTGTTAATCTTTTAAGTCATGCATGAGTAATGCATTATGCATGACTTTAAATTTTAGAACGGAAAAAGGAGACCAACTGTTCACGTGGTAAAATTTTAAGTGAAAAGTTACCACGTGTGTACCATTAATGTAATAGAACTGTTAGTTTATCAGATGCTATTATAGACTCTAAATTCATAAAGTAGAAAAGCATGATATTAGGCAGTTATTTTATTGTATGAATTTATAAATCTTTGAAAGAATAATGTGAAAGCTAGCAAATGATGCATGTTTATGAGACACGAGAAATGAGAAATAGTTGACGAGAAGAAATGAGGAATTGAAGTGTGAAATGAATTAATAAACAAACACATTCAAGAAAAAAAAATTCTTGCTCTTTCTCGGGAAAAAACATAATTTGAAGAAACAAATTATCTACTATCTAAGAAAAAAATAATTTGAATGTCGACTCACTACTGAGATAAGGAGAGAGTTTGGAAAAGTGATATTGGTCGGTAGAAGGAGGAAAGTACTTTCGGGCGGGAGGAAACTTTCCGAGGAAAATAAATTCCTACCCTTTTGCAAGATGTATTTTGAGGGAAAGTGAGTCTTGGTGGGAAAAGTATTTTTGAGATTTCCAATATTTCCTGGTAAATGAACATGCACTACAAGAAAAATGAAAATTAGTGACGAAAAAGTGGCGACGAAATTTAATTGTCACTAAATGAGTATATTTGGCGATGAAAAAATAAATTCGTCACTATCTTGATAACTTTCGTGACGAAATAATTTCGTCACCAATTATGCCTGTTTAGCGACGAAAAAAATATTTTCGTCACTAAAGGTACCCATTTGGTGATAAAATAGATTTTTCGTCACCGAAAGTTAAAAAAAGGTGACAAAATTATTTTTCGTCGCCAAAGATAATCATTTGGTGACAAAAAATATATTTCGTCGCCAAATGTGAGCAATTTAGTAACGAAATATTTTTTTCATCACCAAATGCTTAACTTTGGTGACGAAAAATAATTTCGTCACCATTTTAACGCTTTCACTGACAAAAAATATATTTCGTTGTCAAATGGGTACCTTTCGTGACAAAATTTAAGAATTACGCTTTGTCACTAAATGTATTTCGGACATAACTCTTTACTAAAATCTCCGATTGAGATAATTTAAATTGGGTTTGAACAATAACTCAGTTGCCTACAACTTTCATGTTTATCAAAATTGCTAATTTTAGTATTTAAAAGTCCAAAATTACATTCGAAATATATTTTCATGTTAAACATATGTGTTATATATTAGATATTTCAAATATTTATTGAAAAGTGTGTGTAGTGCAGTTGGTTGGAACTTGCGCGAAAAACTCAAGGGACTCGGGTTCGAAACCCAGCAGGAGCAAGAAAGATGGATTTCTTTTCCCATATGAAAACATCTTTCGCAACGAAAAATTTCGTCACCGATTTCTTATATTAGTGACAAAAAATTTCGTCACCAATGTGACCCATCGGTGACGAATTTTTTCGTCGTCAAAAAGCACAATATGTGAGGAAAAAAATTTTGTCACCAATTATTCACTTTTTGATGACAAAATATTTCGTCATCAAAAGGCACTATAGGTGACGAAAAATAGATTTCGTCACCAGGTAGGAATCCTCGACAACCTTTAGTCGACAAATTTTTTTTCGTCACCTATATTATTTGTGACGAAAAACAAGCAATTTGTGACGATTTTCATTCGTCACCCAATTGAATTTTTCTTGTAGTGATGCCAAATTAAAATTTATGGAAAAGTTGGTTTTTCCCATCGTTTCCTGTCATCTGAATGGGGCCCAAATGAGTTTTTGGTAATGATTTATGTATTCTTAGCTTTTCTACATAAACGAATTTTTGGCAATGATGGTTTTACATTCCACATTTTAATACCATGACTTGCAGGATTTTCAAACTGAAAAGGAAACATAAATCCTCAACATGGCAAAGTGATCGTATGGCAGCATTTTTCAAAAGAAAACGTTAGGAGTACTAAAGGAACTCTTTGTAAAATTTGGTAATTAGGATTCCGTAATTTTTTCCTACTGTTAAAATTTGGTAATTTGATGCCTTAATACGATTAAACGGTGACTAAATTTTGAGGGATCCGATTGTGAAAGAACAACTTTTCTGGTAATCAGTTAATTCCTTTTGTCTAATTTTTAATAGGATTGGCTAGCACATCCCATGATTTTTGATTCATTTGGCAATTTGGAAACAAAAAAAATTGGAAGAGCTTAGGAAGAAAACTCTTTACTAACAAGTCTCTTTTAAGTGGTGGTAGCCTAATTTTTCCTTGCAGACATCATGTCCCAATGAAAAAGATGATGTATAAAGGATGATCTCCGGTGACCACCACCCAACTCCCTCTCTTATCGATCTCTCTCTGTTTTCAATCAGACTCCTAACTGCTCGAATCATTTTCTACATGAAACTGGGAGGCTTCATGGTTGAGGTTTTGAAGCCCTAGCTATGGTTTTTGTGAGGTTTGAATTCTGCTCCTTAATTTTGTGATGTTACTAGAAAAAAACGAATTTGATCAGAAATCCCTCTAGTGGTTAACAGGGTGTTTGGAACCATCGATTCCGCCACCATCGTCCACTTCCGTTACTCTCAGACGAAACTGGGAAGCTTCATGGTTGAGGCTCAGTTTCTTGGACTTCATGGTTGAGGCTTCATGTTTGTAGTTTTTTGATGCATACTGGTAATCACTAGCAATTTGTTATTGGGGGCATGATTCCATTTGGTACTCTAATTTTTTTCTATGCTATGTTTTAATAATTTTTTGAATGACATACGCGCATCTATCTAGGTTTTGGCCCCCTGTATATTGTCTTCAATCACATGCCATTCATGTTTCAACTTGGTATCATTTGGGGACAATGACGATTGGTAGCATTCGGGGACATGATAACATTTGAGCACCTGTTTTACTTCTTAGGAATTTCTAAATGGGTTGGTCATTAATGCTTTCTTTTGTGATGGAATGGTAAAAGAATAACTCGAAAGTTTAGAACCATTTACAAGCAAAAAACTTAGGTAGCTTTATTTGTAATACCTCAAATAGTTTGGTCTCATGCTTGATTTCTTTCCAAATACAATGGGGAGGCCTCGAGAAATAATTAATATTGCTGGTCCAGAAGCGAACAGATTCAGATCAAAACCCCCACCACCCACCATTCGAGTTCGGGTCTATACGGGGTCGAACTAACATGGAGTCATTATCAGCTCTCAATCCACCTTCGGTATGAAAACGACTCCTTTCATTTTGCAGTCAATTGATGCTATTCAAATACAAGTTTTCACAATTAGGCTAGACTGACTCCAAAAATCTTGGACGAAAATCTCTCTCTTACCGCCTATCAATTTCATTCGAATTTTACAAATGTTGCAAACTATCCTAATTGGAAAAAAGTTGCATATTTTGCAAACAAAATCTAATATTTAATCCATATTTTCAGGTTATCTAAGGCCATTCCACTGAGTTATGTTGGTTCTAATTTTAATTAGTTATGTGGCTTCTAAGTTCTAATTTTATGGGTTTTTTATTTTTATTTTTGCAGCTACTGTGATTCTGAAGTCTGAACCATTAAAACCATTCCACTGAGTCTGGCACATCAGAAGGTAGTTTGCTCAATCCATTCTCTCTGTATAGTTGTGTTAAACTCCTCTTTGCGTATTAATTTTCATTAGTGGGAGAAATTCTCATTTTGTGGTAAGTCCCACCCAAAAGTCTTAATAGCAGGACCCATCATCAACAAAGATGCGCGTTCTAGATTTTCCCTTTCACCATAGAAAATATTGTTGCTGGTGTTCTAAAAAAGTGGACACAGACATGGCTAGGTAGACGAAAATTTTCTACTTCTTTTTTTAGTTATGCAAACCTATATTTAGTCAATAATTAATTAGGATAAGACTCCTATAGAGTGCATTATCGGCTGATTTTACATGCCTATATACATACGCAAATGTACATATTACTTTTGTATCCAATTACTGCTAGAGTTAAAAATATTTTACCTGATAAATAATTAAAAAAATTATAAAATCAGCCTGTCGTGTCTCCTGCGTGTCAACGCGCGTGTCCCACGATTACAAACATTAAAATTTAATGGGCACACCCAATATGTGTCTCACAGGTGTCCAAGCCGCACCGGGCATGTTGGTGGAACTCAACCAAGCATTGTACCGAGCGTGGCCATTGTGACGGTCACATACATCTGACCCACGTCAGGACCGAACAATCGTAGCCAAACCCTGTGGCTCGGTCGCCCATCGAGCCAGTATATTTTGGGTCGCTACACATTGTATGATTTCTCTCTAAAACACACGAGCAGTAGCCTCATAAGTAATATGGCCCCTCTGGCTTTCTGCAATACACATCAAATACAAAAGATTGATTTGCATTCTTTGACTATGGCAATTCTTCTATGAAGTAAAGTGTAAAAGAAATCATATTTTGCCTCTCATCTTGAGCCCGTAACAGGTAACCCTTCTTACCAATTAACATGAATATGATTTTTATTTTATTTTCTCAAGTATCAATGATTTTGGAGATAGAGCTATTGGGTCCTTTGTTAGACAGCTGAGGTCAATAGAAATAGAGTAGCTGGTTTAGGTTGGTATGAGCCACACATGCAATTGTAATGTAGTCAGTTTCTTTGATTTGTATTCCCTAACTTTAAAAAATTGCTTGATTGTTTTAGAATTCAATGCACTAAATTATGATGATCCTATGTTGAGTGGGTGTGTGTGAGTGTTTGTGTGGTACTAGAATTTTTGAAAATTGAATGAGCGTCGTTGTCAATACTTTTGAATAAGTGCCTTCAGGCACGGGCTCATTTATATTTACTATTAGAATTCATTTTTAGTTAGCATTCTCTGGATGGGTATAATTGTATAAGGAAATGTGCAATTTTGTATCTAACTTCATTGATAGAATTGTTAAAACTACTTTATGCATATTTTCCAAAGGTTAGTGAGGTTGAAAGAGTGGATCATTATGCAGTGGTTAAATTGGCTTAGGTTGTGAATTTTTTTTTTGTGAAATTTAAACGACTTTGTTTTTGTTGGTAGTTTGTAAATAGGCCGGTAGTATACTTTTTTGAAATTTGCTTGCTTGAAATTGATTACATGTATCCTTTTTGAAGCATATTTAAAAAATATTTTCCTGAAAAAGTTGGGTTTGTTATTGTGTTGGTTAGAAGCAAAAAAGGGTAATTCAATTTAGTTGTGCTCAGAACGTGTTGCGCCACGCCTTCAGGCATGGGCTCATCCTCTAGTTTATGTATATATATACACAGTCAGGATCAGGTCAGGAGGTGTGGACCGGAGCTCCGGTCCGCACCTCCCCATTTTTTACATTTCCCGATTGAATTTCGATGATCCGAGCCGCTCAATGTGATCAGAACGTGATTTTAAGGGTACCCGCAAGAAATCAGCAAAAAAAATAACCGAGAAGGGCTTGATCTGAGCAGTTTTTTCTGAACCGTTCAAAAAAAAACTGCTCAGATCAAGCCCTTCCTGATCATTTTTTTTGCTAATTTCACGTGGATACCCTTAAAATCACGTTCTGAACACATTGAGCGGCTCGGATCATTGAAATTCAATCGGAAAAGGGGAGGTGTGGACGGGTGCGGACCGTAAGGGTGTGGACTTGATCCGGACTGTATGTGTATATATATATATATATATATATAATGCAGCACATATAAGTTTATATGTTCTATTCAATAAACTAAAATAATTTCAACAAGCCATACTCCCTCCGTCCCTATTTAATTTTCTATTAAATAGAGACGGAGGGAGTAACAAATTGAATTTCTATATTTTTTTTTTTGAAACAGCAAAAATTTTATTAGGTATAGACTCGACAATGGGTACATCGAGGAGGGGGGGGAAAAGGTGTGTGTGTGTGTGTGGGGGGGGGGGAGAGAGGGAGAGGGAGAGGGAAAGAGAGAAAGAAGAGAGAGATTGGAGGGGGGAACTTCCAACAAGAAGTTGAGAATAGACAAACTCCAAACTACCGATACCAAATACAGCAAGATTTCTAGTCAAAACACAATTAAATCCGTATTTCTTCCGTGTATTTGTATCTTCTCCAACCTCCATTTGAATTTCTGTATCTTTGCAATTTTGTTGTATGGCAGTGTGTTTCTCCTTCTAAAATAAAGTAATAGATAATGTTATTTGTGGTTAATCTATTTTTCTATATCTTCTAAAATAGTGATACGTGCCAAAATATACATATTTTGGCTCTTCAACGTACATTTATTAGTCATTCATTTTGGTTAATTGATATTTATTTCTGTTTATAGGCTGCTCGAGCTTGGTTTCCAATAATTTGGGTAAAATAAGAATTTATAGAAGTTTTGGATCAAAATGCAAAGTCCTTCAAAGTTGAATGGCTAATGTCTTATAATGTGAAGTCCAATGGCCTTTTATGTTATTAGGGGATTAAAACCCTACTCCTATCCACAGGCCGCCTATAAAGCAACCAAGTTCCGAATTGTGGCTTACACTTTGGCCATCTTCGGACGATAATGTCCCTAGGTTGGGAAACTAGCTCGTTGAATTTACTTCTTTGGGATTTTGGGTGTTATGGTAATTTCACGCTCAAAAGTGATGGGCCATAGACACTATTTAGGTTATTTACGAATTACTTTAACGGGTTTTTGGACTTTCGATGTTTTCCCTTTGTGTCCCGATTTTTATAAACTATTTTGTCATGTAGTAGTGTTGGGCTTGAAGGTTTTTCGGTAAAAATGCTTGGCCATTTTACTGTATGCACGGAATTCCAGCTGGAATTCAGGATTTCTGTCTCAAGGGTCAAGCTCTCATCCAATCTCTCTCCCACGGACGAAAACAAAGGAAGAATGCGCTCTCTCTCAGACGAAAACAAAGGAAGAGTAGAATGGCAGATATTCCAACTCACCACCGCCGCCGACCATCACCACCGCCGACCACAACTACCGCCTATCGGAGGCGCCTCCGCCTCTACCTTCACCTCCGGTGACCACCACAAGAGGCAAAATCTGTTTGGCCCAGCATTGCGAATACAACCGACGCCACACCAAGGGGTGTGTGTGTGTGTGTGTGTGTTCCGTTTCCCCACTATAACTTGTTCAACCCAAAAAAAATTAGGGTTCCGTGTTGATATGAAATTATTTGTTTGATTGATGTTCCAATAATATGTGAAATTGGGGTTTTTTTTGAAATTAAAGTTCCAATAACCAAGCCTGGCTTTATTTTGTATACCGCCTTATATAGAAGATCCCTAAATTTAGGATTTTTTTGAAATTAGGATTTTCTTGAAATTAGGGTTCCAATAACCAAATATCGCCTAATATAGAAGATCCCCAACTATTGATTTGGGTCAGAAACGATACTGAAAATTTGAAAATACATGAGGTCAAATCCAAGTTGTGCAGCAACAAGTTGTCTTTATAATTCAGGTTGAACTCAGGACAACTTTCAAACCTAAAATGTTAATTCAGATATTTTTGCAATTTATCAACCAAGATAATGTATTTTGGCAGCAATTCTTTTGTAGCTGTGTGTGTTATTATTTGAGCAAGGATTTGAAAAATGTGGATAGGCATTCAGTACAGTAGTTAGCTGCTCAATGGGTTATAGGTGTGAATATAAACACGTATATTATAATTATCTCCTACTTGAAACTAAGGGTATAAGTTGTGTCATGTTGTTGACTAGGCTTCTTTGCCTCAAGGCATGTATTTGTATTTGTTTCATAGTTTGGTAATATGTGGGTGTAGACACCCCAATCTGGGCTTCCAGATTAGTTTATTTTCGGGTTTTGATTCCCCAATGATGAAACGGGATCAAGAACACCCCGGGAATGTCGAGTGTTTGAGTTTTGAGTGTTTGCAAAATCCTTGAACCTAGGGATGGCAATCTCGGCCGAACCGATGGGTACCCGAACCGAAACCGCTTTTTTTTCCCGAACCATAACCGAAATATTCCCAGTTGGTGCGGATATGGCGGAGGTTGGAAGATAACCGAACGGGTTCGGTTCGGTTACGGTGGAGTTGATAACCGAACCGTTCCCCGAACCGAACCGAAACTGGGTATTTACAAAAATACCCTTGTATATATATATATATACACACTTCCCACACCCACTTAGGGTTTTCATTTCACTCGGCCAGTGGCCACTCCAGAGTCCAGACTCGCCTCCACCTCTAGAGCTCCAGAGCAGCGACTGCTCCGTTCGATCTTTCTCTCGCGATCGAATCTCGATCTCTCTTAGTCTCTCCCTCAATCTGGACTCTCTCTCTCTAATCTCTATTCACTCGGCCACTCCTGATTCCTCTCGAACCTTTCCAGACCAAACTCCACTCCACAGCTTCAGAGCAGCGACTACTCGGTGAGATCTCTCTCTCTCGCTCGATCTCTCTTAGTCTCTCTCTCAATCTGGACTCTCTAATCTCTATTGCACACTCTCATGTCTCTGTAACTCTATTTTTGCAGGCTACGACGATCAATTGACTCAGTCGACTGTAACTCGATCGTGAGATCTCTCTCTCTCTCTATCTCTCTCTCTCTCTCTCTCTCTCTCTCTCTCTCTCTCGATCTTGTCTCTCATCTCTCGGTTTTTTCAGGAAATCAATTGCAGCAATCTGGTAGTCTGCACTCCGCAGTCGCCACTCTTCGAAGCCCAGTTGACTCAGTCGACTGTTATCATTGGTTTATCTCTCTCTCTCTCTCTCTCTCTCTCTCTCTCTCTCTCTCTCTCTCTCTCTCTCTTGTGCTCGAAAATATAATCTGCTTCAGATCTGTGTGCTTGAATTTGCTGCATGTGGGCCAAGTGTTTGATTCTTGATTTTGATGGGTATCTGGTTGTGGCATTGAATTAATCAGATTTTAGGATTTTAATGGGTATATGGTTGTGAAAGTAGTGTCAATTGTGTTGGCTGGAAGTAAAAATGGAAGTTGGGGTTTGGATAATTTTGGGGTTTAGGATTTTAGTCAGATTATGGGTAGCTCATGATCTTTCACGGGACAGGATGCTAATAGAAATAGAAGCTTTGATCCCTATACTAGGAGAGCATAAATTTGCTTACCTGTTCAACTTCTGATGAATCAAGATAATTTTTTTCTCTCTTACGAATAGTCATTGTTTGTGCTTCTATAGTAGTAGGAGTTGGACCATAAATTTCAGGGATAACCGATGAAGAAAACGAATCCTACTTACCACTATTTGGCTAGCATTATGTAGGAAGTCAACTTGGTGTGTCACGAGTGAAATGGTCTTATCTTTGAGAACTCCTCTCACACATTCCTGCAAATAGTGAAAGTTAGAACTCATGAAGAGTTAAAACATTAAAGGAGCATTTAGCTTTTAGATCTGTTATTCTGTCTCATAAGGAAACAAATATGTTGGCAAAATCATCAGAGTCCAGCATGTTTTATTATTGAATTATCATGCCTTGGGGTCATTATGATCACTCTTATCCCAGAAGGATTTGATCATCTATGCTTCAGTTTCTATAATCATTATAGTTGTAGCACAAGACAGATATGAGATGTGGACATCTCAACAGTATCACTAAAAGAAAGAGCATTGCGATTGCAAGTAATATCAACTATGACAATGTAGAATTCAGTGTAACCTTGAATATTTCTGATCCAGTATGAGCATCAACAGCACTGAATATATCGTCAAGAAGATAAATATCACAGTCCTGATAAACAGCTCTAGCAAGTTGTACCCTCTGCTTCTGGCCCCCACTAAGATTGATTTCGCGTTCTCCAATCTCGGTCTGGTCACCATGCTCCATTATTTCCAAATCCTTCTCCAGGCAACAAACTCTAATGACTTCATTGTATCTTTCCTTGTCCATTGGTGAACCAAACAATATGTTTTCTTGGATAGTTGCATTTTGTATCCACGACGTTTGCGCCTTAAGTTTATTTCCACTCACAGTCACAAAGGAGGGTAAGGATATTTCTTATTGCTACTCCATTTAGGAAGCTTTTATAAAAGAATGAATAGTCATTGTTTGTGCTCCCTTTGTTTGATTATGGCTCCCTTTGCGTACATTGAGCTCAATTTAGCGAATACCTCTAACTGAGCCACCAATTCGACTTGAGGTGTAACGAAGCTAAATTGAGCATCAATTGCCTTTTATTGCTTTTAGTTATATAACGTGGTGGTGGCATAACCCCATAGAATTGTGTTGAGAATGAGGTGGCGGCATAGCCCCTCTAGTCTGCTTAACTAGTTTGTGATTTGATTGTAGCTTAAATCTGTAATTGTAGCTTGAATCATGTCTAAATCTGCTGGTGTTTTCTTAGGATTAGATTAATTATGTCTGAATCACCTATCGGTTCGAGTGCTCAGTCAACAAATTCGGTTGATGGTTCTGGACCATCACAACCAAGTGGTAGCCCCGTACCATCATCATCCCCTCTTGTTAACCATGCAAGTGACAATCCTACTCATCCAAGTGACAATCCTACTGATGAAGTTGAAGTTGTATCAGGAAAATCCGATGATGATGATGATGGTGGAAAAAGGTTAAGGAGTCCTTATTGGGCTCACTATAATAGGGTGAAAATTAACGGGATTTTCAAGGCCATTTGCAAGTATTGTGGAACAAAAATTTCTGGAGAAACAAGGAATGGAACTTCGCATTTGAAAGAACACTATTTAAGGAAACACCAAAAGAAGGATAACATGAGGCAACAAGTTCTAACAAACAATTTCATGAACAAAGACCGTCCTCCGCTACTAACTTCATATAGTTTTGATCATGAGACAGCACGGAAAGAACTTGCAAGTGCCATAATCATGCATGAGTATCCCCTTTCAATTGTGGACCATGTTGGATTTAAGAGGTATTCAAATGCTCTTCAACCTTTATTTAAGGTGCCGTGTAGGAACACAATGAAAGCTGAAATATTTAAGATTTATGAGTACCAGAGGGGGAAGACAATGAGTTTGGTGGTGAGTAATGCAAGTAAATTAGCTATCACAACGGACATGTGGACTTCAAGTAATCAAAAGAAAGGCTTCATGGCTGTCACAGCGCACTTTATTGATGATTCTTGGACTTTGCAAAGTCGCATTTTGAGGCATTTCTAACTTATATCGCTATATTTATTCCTTTATGCAATGTAAATCTTCATTTTTCTATTTTTAACTAAATATCAATGTTGCATGTTAGGTTCATATATGTGCCATGTCCACATACAAAAGAAGTTCTATGTGACCAATTGTTGAATTGTTTGATGGATTGGAACATTGATAGGAAGATTTCAAGTATAACGGTTGATAATTGCTCTACCAATGATGCCATGATTGATCTTTTGTGGGACAAACTTGATAGTGTGTCGCTCATGTTGGGTGGGGATTTATTTCATATGCGTTGTTGTGCGCACATTCTTAATCTTATTGTTAAAGATGGGTTGGATGTTATCAAGGTGGGTATTGAGAAAATTCGGGATAGTGTAGCTTATTGGACAGCATCACAAAAAAGAGACGAAAAATTTGAAGAAACAGTCCGCCAATTGAATGTGACTAGTACTAAGAAATTAGGACTTGATTGTGCGACTAGGTGGAATTCAACTTTCTTGATGCTTCAAACAGCCCTACTTTATAAGGATGTGTTCATTCGCTTAAGCAAACGGGATTTGCTCAATATAATTCCTTACCGAGTGAACGTGAGTGGGGGTTTGCTAAAGATGTTTGTCAGAAGCTCAATTTTTTTTTTAAGGTGACAGAGTTGTTTTCTGGAACTAAATACCCCACTACTAATCAATGCTTTCCAAATATATGTGAGATTAGACTTGAATTAAGAGATTGGCTCCGTTCTGAGAATCAGGTGATTAGGGAAATGGCCAAAAGAATTGTGGAAAAATTTGACAAGTATTGGTCTGTGGTAAATGGTGTTGTGGGGGTTTCTGCTGTGTTGGATCCTAGGTATAAGATCAACGTGTTGGAATTCTACTTTAAATTATTGTTTCCAACAAGTTATAAGGAAGAAGTTGAGAAAGTTCGTGTACTTTGTTATAAATTGCTTAAGGAGTATCAATGTCCTAGTTCAATGATGGAGGGTATTGGTGACTCTTCTTCCTAATCAAGTTCCATTGATGAAAAGTCACTATCAAAGTATGATGTCTACATGCTTAGGGAGTCGAAGAGAAGTAGGACAATCGATACTGCAAAATTGGAGTTGGATCATTATTTGTCGGAAGATGTCTTGCCAAAATCCGTGGGATTTGATGTCTTGAATTGGTGGAAATCACATCAACCCAAGTATCCAATTTTGCAAGCCATGGCTAGGGATCTGTTAGCTATTCTGGTATCGACGGTTGCTTCTGAGTCCGCATTTAGCACGAGTGGTAGGTTGGTGAGTCCACATCGTAGTAGACTTCATCTCGATACGATGGAAGCCTTGATGTGTGCTCAAAGTTGGTTGTGGGCTGCTGAAATGAAAGGTAATGAATTTAGTATCTTGCATTTTTCTACTTTAGTAAACTAAAACTAGTACTTATGAATTTTTTACTTTATATTTGTTAGGTGAATCAACATCAGGGTACGCCACTATATTAGATGATGCGGAAACGGGGGATTCGTGCGTGACTCGTGAGGTAATTGGCATTTCTCTTACGTCTCTTGTGGTTTTAACATTACATATTGCTCATATTAATTGAACTTTTTTTGTTGATATTAATTCACTTTTTTTGCCTTTCAATTTAACAGATATGAACTCAGCAAATGGAAGTTGGCAATTCAAGATGGAAATCAAAATTGATTCTATTTTTCCATCTCTTAATTCTGCAAATGGAACTTTGTATTATTTCAAGATTTGTGATGTGGTGCGATATGGTGACTGAACTTTGTATTATTTCAACTTTCGCTGGACTGATTGGTGTGCATGTGGTGACTGGAATCACTGGACTGACTGAAGTTTGTATTAGTTTTACTTTGCTTTGTAGTTGTTTTGTGGACTGATTGGCAGCATGTGGTGGGTGTTTTGTTGTGAATATTGGTAGCTATTATCTATTGAGAATGTTGGGATATAAAATGGTTCACTGGTGGCTATCAAGGGTGTATTAGTCTTTTGTTTTTTGTCAAGAAAAGGTCAATTATTTGTTTGCAAGGTTATTTTTGCTTGATTTAAAGGTGTTATTCACTATAAACTTGGTAGGATTAGTTTTTTTTCTTCATTAAAATGATTAGTATTTTTGCTTGATTTCGGTTATCCGTTCGGTTCGGTTACTACCCGATATCGGTTCGGTTCGGTTATGGTTACCCAGTTCCCTCCCCGTTCGGTTATCGGGGCGGATATGGGTGGTACTTCGGTTTCGGGTATCGGGTACGGAATACCCAATATCCGCCCCGTTTGCCCCGAATGCCATCCCTACTTGAACCTAATCTAGCCGAAGCCACTTTTAAAGCCAAAAACCCTACTGGCACGCGTTGGTTCAGAGCCTGCGCTGACAGATCAACTTGACCGGTGTTGGTCAATGGTCAAGCTTTGACCATTGACCAACGCGTGAGTAGGTGATACATGCGTGTGCTGCTCACAAACCCCTGCGCGCGGGTCAAGCTGCCAGGTGTGGTCAACAGTCAAAGCTTGACCGTTGACCCACGTGCGCAAGGGCACAACACGCGCGCGCGCCGGTTGAGCCTGTCCCTATCACCTTTATGGGTTGGTAAGCTTAACCACCAAGCAACCTTAGCCAGACCTCGTGGACTAGCTGAAATCCTCTCTTTAGCACCATATCTACCTTCCTCTCTTTCTATGTATGCCCCTCATGGTTCTTCCATTAAAAGGGTTCCAAAAAAAAGAGATTCAAAGGGTTCCAAGTCTTTTAAAAAGGTTACAAATTTTCACACATCTAGGGTTAGAAAAATCCAAAGCTTCCAAGAACATAGCTTGTTCTTCCTCCTCCATCACACAATCATTTAACCACTCAAACAACCTCACACTCAAAGCTCAAGCACATTTCAAACTCAATCTAGGTATAGCATATCCACTGTTTTCCTGTTTTGATCCCTGAGGGGGGCTGGCAGGGCCAAGGCTGGTAATCAATACCAGTCTTGACCCTAAAGCTAGCAAGGTTTCAAAAACCGTCCTGGTAGGAACCAATGCGCGCCGGTCCACAGCACGCGCGCGCCACTCTGTGGCTACGCGTGCAGGTCCGCGTGGGGATTGGTGTCTTGCTGTTTTATGCATTTCTTTGTATATAGATCATTGCGAGCATGTAAATAACCCGTTTACTACTTTCCTTTGTTAGAATTGTTAGCTGTATTTCAATATGCATATCTGCTGCTATGGAGTACCCCTGAGATCATTCTGGATATGTTCCAGAACCCAGAAACATGTAAACCAAAGACTAGTTGAATGGCAGACATGCGCGCGGCAGGGCTCAATACGCGGGCGCCGAAGCGCAATACGCGCGCGTCGGAGCGCCATATGCGCACGCCAGTCTGTCTCTGACCAGTGAGTGGTCTTGCATGGGTAACTTGGCATTAGGTCGTAGTTTTGTCCCCACACTGTTTATGGGGTGTTTTGTTAAGTTGTAGGGCTTTTCAGCCTTTAAACTGTATATTATAACTGCCTAAACTGCTTGGTTTGTCCTGGGTGTGCATTGGTCCTTCTAGAGCCCAGAGGGTTGAGAATAGAGCTGTGGGCTTAGGCTTACTGGCGCGCGCGGGTCTTGTAGTAGCGCACACAGGTCTGGTCAGCATATAGTGATTTGATCAGTGCATGCTGGTTTTCACCTGCGCACGTCACTCCAAAACAGTAGCCTCCCAGTTTATTTAAACTCCCACAGCAGTTTGTTTTCATCCTATACTAACTGCTTTTGCATCCATGCTATACAATCACACCCTGCAAATCGTGTTACAGCTTTAATTCCCATTAAACTATTCCCCACCCCTAATTGGCTAAAGAATCGATTAACCAAACAGAATCGCAAACGTTTTCGCAAATGCCTAAGTAGAAACTGATCTCCGGATTGGGCGAGAGAGATGCCTTGAAATCCTTCCCCTCTTGGAACCTGGCTCTGAACCTAGATATGGTTATGACGGACTGGTGCTTTCACTTTTTCAAATCAATCAGCGTGGCAGGTGCTTCGAAATATGGTTCTTTGGATGTCGGATCTTCAAACCCGAGTGGTGACTCTATATTCCGAGCGCTTGCCATCCGCGCTCGCGCTCCCTCGATTATGGGCCCTGCTTTGGGAAGGAACGGAATCCTTCCTAAGGGCATGCTACCCACAGTGGGTTGTTGCATTTGATCACTCTATCCCTTACCCTTTTTCCACTCAAACTAAAAACTTGAGTTAAATTCCACCAAAATCTACTCCGCTCCTTTTTACTCAAATCTATACCAAATTTGAGTGTTACTCTAATGAAGGGAAACTTAGATGTTGTAATGGTATTTTTTCGGTCCTCAATTTGCAACGATGCCATTAGTGAAGCTTTTACTCGAATTTGTGCTTAGATTTAGGTTTTCCCATTAGAGTGCTTCCTACCAAATGAAGCTTTTACTCAAATTTGAGTAGAAGTATGAGTAAGGGCAGGAGATGTGCTTGGTGTTACTTCCTTGTAATGTACTTGTTGCATCACAGTTGCATACTCAAAATGTCTCAATGACCCTAAGCCCAATCCCTATTTTTGGTGTGGTAATGGCCCATAATCGGAAACATGCTTTACTTGAGCGTAAATAAGGGGTTCTACTTGAACCAATTTGGAGCTCAATTCCGCTGAACTCTCTGATCAGTTTTCACAGCCTCCAGGAAAATAATGAACAAAGAAGCCGACTGTAGGTTTCACCAAACAATCCGGGGATTAGACCCCCGAACACGCTACACTTACTTCGTTTCGTGCTATGGTGTGTAGTAATCATAAAAGTTCTTTTCTTTTGGGCATATGTATAAACCCTTTTAAGCTCTTTTACTAAATGCAGTTGATTTCAAATTGGTAGCATAGTTGAAGGCTTTAGTCTTTACAATGAAACCTGTTACATAGCTTGACAACTGTTTCAGTTAATGCTCATAAGAACTTAGGCTGCTTATTGGCATGAAATTACTTCTTCCCTATACTGCAGTCTCCTTGGATACCATTTTTGGTTATTGACTCCTAAATGGCATGAAATTACTTCTTCCCTAAACAACCATTCTTCCTAGCTACCCCGTTCAATGGGACCAAAGCATTGTTGGTTGATTAATTGTATTGCTTCTGGTTTTTAAAATGTTGATTTCTTGACACAACTTGTGTTGTATGATATCTTTGTGGTGTTTCAACTTCTTGGCTGTCACACCCCAAAATGAGAAGTGACCGGCCATGAACCACAAGACCAAAGCTCATAGAACATGTAGCCGAAAAAGAAATTTTATAAAAACTCCCAAGCAAAGATACACCAAACAGTCAACCATTTTTTTTTATTCAGAACATCTCCAACCAATAAATTCCACAAAAAGAATGGGGCACAAACATCCCATGAACCAAATAAAATCCAGTGATCCAACAGTAATAAAAGAATCCAGATGTCTGACAAAATATTTCAAATGCGGAAGCGATTAATAAAATAAAATATGATGAGACACCCTAAGGAGGTCAATACAAGAAATCCCCGAGATGCCACCAGAATCCTTGCCTAATTCCCCAACTTGCTTGAAAAAGAAGTTGGAATAAATTCGTCAGCTGACGAGCTCAGTGAATGGCAAAACATGTATATTAGAATAGAGTTCTGTAACAGGGATCAAAATAATTTACCATGTCAATATAAATTTGGCATACAGGTGAACTACAAAATAATCAATTAATCCAATTAACGATTCATCTGAAATAAGTCTCAATGGTGATCACAATACAACCTCTAACAACAATGGGGAACCACAACCAAAATCAATAGTACCAAGTGTCAGTGAATAAATGTCTCATAATTGGATCCAATATCAAAACTTAGAGTCACCACGAGTAGGCAGCCCGTGGAACTTTTCCCTAAGAATGATTCGGCAAAAGAAAGCCGTTGAGCATTAGAGTCACCGGCCTAACCCAGTCTCTTCTCTAATGGCCAGAGTCACCCGCACACAAAGGATTAATTTCCTTGGACTTTCCAAAATATGTTCCCAACAATATCCACAAAGTTCTCACCAAAAAGATTTATTCAAACAATAAAAGATTTCACCAAATGTTTTACCGCATGCCGATTTAAGTAACCAAATAAAATAGTTATGGGTTTCCCATTCCAATCATAAAATCTTCTAAACAAATAATTTAAGGAACGTGCGGAAGTTCGAAAATACGTAACATGCTTAACCACTCACCTGAGTCCAAAAGTAGTACGATCCAACAACGCAAAATGAGACTATCCTATACACAAAGATAGAGCATACGAGTAACTAACTAATCTCGAAATGACATAATCTAACAGAAAAAGACTACACCTAAGTAACTACCAGACCCTCTAAAACCCCCAAGGCTTCGACAACTGATAAAACCCAAATCCAAAATCATCATGCCACTGTATGCCAATACCCATTCTCCCAAATTTCCTACAGCCTCTCAACTTCAAGCCACCACCCAACAAATCTCTAACAATAAACTAAGATAAGTAATAACTAAGAAAAGAACATTGTTAGCACGAGCAATTCCAATCACCCGAACCACCACCCACACTACACAACACCATCACCCCATATTTGGCCAATATTCTCCACGCCGCACACCGCCACAAACACCGAACCCTCTCTCCTCTGTCTCTCTCTCACACACACACAAGCTGCCACCCAGCAAATCAACATAAAATAATATCCATCCAATTAAACCCGCCCCTTTATAAATGGTACTGATCCCAAGTGAGTAAACAACCAAGAAAATTACCGAAACTTACCATGTCGGAAGACGAGTACGAAGACGACTCCGATACCCTTATGCGGCCACTACTTTCTCTCTCCAGCCTCTTATCTCCAATGTTAACCCTAATGAATTTGTGATTACCTAACCAAGTGAAACCCTTTTAAACTACCCACTGATAACCACGCACACCCTCAAATATAGCTAACGTAACACAAATTTATAAAATTACCATCCGGTACCACTATTTTACCAAAAATCAATCTCATACTCCAAGGATTACAATGATGTCAATAACACCCATATCGCGCGCAAAATAATTAATTAAACCCAACCATAACACACATATAATAAATGGTGACATAATTAATTAAATAAATAAAAATGCAAGGTCGTAACATCCTTCCCCCCTTAAAATAAATTTCGTCCTCAAAAATGCATACTAACCTCAAGCATACAAACAAGGGTATTTTCTGTGCCTTTCCTTTTTACACTCCAAAGTAGCTTCATAAACCAAGTGCACACCACAACACTTTAACCAAAATTTTTTTTTGAAGTGCATTTCTCTTCATATCAGGTATCTCAACGGGTTGCTTATCATAGGTCAAATCATCTTGAACATGAAGTGGCTCTTAATCAATCACATTGGACAAACTATGCACATACTTCCTCAACATTAACACATGACAAACATTATGAACCTTAGCCAAATTAGGCGGCAACGCCAAACGACTAGCCACCTTACCAATCCTTTTCAAAACCTCAACCGGCCCAATATAGTGAGAACTCAACTTTTTCTTTTTGCCAAACCGAATAACATCTTTCTATGGGGACACCTTAAGAAATACAAGCTCTAGTTACAAACTCCAAATCCCTCTAATGACGGTTCGAATCAGTAGCTCTTACAATATGACCAGTATTTGAACAAGCCCAAATCTATCAAAAACATTAATCAGTCAACCCCGTCAATCAAATTAAGACTACCAAAATTGTAAAAGAATGGCAAAATAATAGTCACTAGATTTCCATCATTTCAAAAGTATTCATAGGGCCATCTAATTACTCCAAATCCCTTCTATGATTATCTGCATAACTTTTCTATCCATTCCAAGTGGTCACAAACCTTTCCCAAATAGTTTTTTTTTTTTTGCATCCTCCACCAAGTCAAGTCCTAAAAGTCACCTTTCTCCAACCTCATATCAACGGATAGGGAATATACACTTCCGTCCATACAAAACCTCATATGGAATAACTCCCAACTCAAATGATAACTATTATTGTACGCAAATTTCATTAACGGCAATTGATCATCCCAATTTTCTTTTCACTCTAAGGTACATGGTCTCAATAAATCCTCCAAAGTCTGTATAGTCCTTTCACTTTGATCATCGATAAGCAAAACTAGAAAAAAAAAATAAGTGAGTATCCATCGCTATCTTTAAGGCACCCAAAATTTAGATACAAAATAGGACACAATCTGACACCATTGACCACTGGCCCAATACCTTGATTTTGACCCACATGGCCCAAAAGCTTAAGCACAAGGTACTAGTACTAGCCCACAAGGTTTGTTATATGCCCAAGATCATCCATGTAGACTTCCAATGTGGGATGGGGTGTTACAATCTCCCCAACTTTATAGCCTCGCGAGGGGTTGAGCACTATAATCACCAATACAAATCAAACCAACAACCAAATCAAACCAAACTCCAAGGCCCACATGGTCATGCACATGGATGGCTTTGATACCACCTGTAATGCCCCAAGCAGATCACTAGCCCAATACCTTGATTTTGATCCACAAGCACACCACATGGCCCAAAAGCTTAAGCACAAGGTACTAGTAGTAGCCCACAAGGTTTGTTATATGTCCAAGATCATCCATGTAGACTTCCAGTGTAGGATTGGGTGTTACATTGGCTATGGGTTTGCCTATGGTGTATATCTGTTGTAGTCATTGAATTTATAGTTTGTGTGAAAATAAGGCATTTACTGGTTGCTTCTTAAACCTTATGTTTAGGTAAAATAAAAGAGAAATTAGGACATTGAAATAAGGCATTTACTAGTTTGTGTGAAATACTTGTATTTTGTACTAGGACATTGAAAAGAGAAAATAAAAGGTTTATAGTTCATTTAGCCTACTGAGAGAAATTAGGCTATAGTTCATTTTGAGATGAACACGCCCATACACTAATCTGCCATTTCACTTGAGATCAATATCTACTGTAATTTGTCTATTGTTAATATCAAGTTATTCTTATGTTCGGATGACATCGGTATGATACATTCCTTTACAGGTGAATCCATGGGTACAGAAATTGACATTGTTCAGAAGAGGTTGAATTCTTTCCTCGGTCAACTCCAAACCGGTGTTAAAAATCATGTTGAAAATGTAACTTATTCCTTTCCTTAGGAAACTCTTATATATGTAGCTATTCTTTGAAATTTCATATGATACTACTTGGCTTGATTTTGATTTCTTATTATTCTTTTTGTATGGAGCAGCTTGCGATGATTTCCAACAATGACCCACTTATATGCATTGACTGCCAGGTATGTGCTTTTGAAGACCCATTCACCTTGAGAGAGCAGGAAATAGCAAATAGATGCATGACTTTGCTGAATTATAACAATAACTTGCTCTAAATTCTACAATTAATGGTATTGTGTAGGACACCTGGTTGTTTTTGCCCGCAAAAGATATATCACACTGTACTTGTTAATGGTTGGAAATTTTGTATATCACATGGGTATCCCCATGAACAGTGAGGTACTTGGGAAGAGCCAACGATGAATCTTTCAGAAGCTCAATCATGTTGGGTCACTCATTAATTAGATGAATCAAGCTTGGAAACATCCGTTCGAAGTTCATACGTTATTGTTTCAAAGTTCATGCACTATTATTTAATGAACTCTGCTTGAACAAGTTAGGCTTATGAATAGCTAGAATGGCTTTCACTTTCACATCTTACACACTTAAGGACACTTATGAAGCGTACATGAATACAAAAATTGTGACGATGGTTTGGGTGCTCATGTGAACTAATGGCATTGCAAAAAAAAAATAAAATGATGTGAGTTCATAAATTTTACATGTATTTTATAGCCCATTTAATGTCTCAACTTTGATTCCTCGTGCTAAATTGGAATGTTAAATAAGTGTCAGTGTCACAAGCCAAGTGAGGCTTGTGAAGAGCAATAGTATTTGGAGTCATATGCCTCATGATGTTAAGGGAACTTAAGTTGGAGCCTGATGAGCTTGAACTTGACTCGATTTATAATTTTCTACTTCACTAAAGATCTTCCAAGTGAGAGACAATTGGAAACTCGTGAGTAGAATACCTTGTAATTGGACCCTTGACCAAAGTTCTCATACATGGTCTAAGTAAGGGACGGGACCGTGAAGCCAATTTTTCCTCCAAATCTTCTTTAATTGATAAGATGACGTGTATTGTATAAAGAAAAACATCAAACTCTTTGATCATAGGATGTTTTTATAACTTCCCTATTGAATTAGATGTCTCTGACAAGATAGCAGGCAAACATTCTTGAATTTTTTCCTTTAATGGTAAATTCAGCCATATCCTTTACTTTTTTATGGACATTCTCTACAAGCGGAGAAACTTTAATTATATGTTCTGAATGTGTATGTTTGGAAGTATTATGGACCTAATCAGTTGATAGTTGAAGTTATGTAGAATTGGTTAATATCTTCTTGATTGACTATGATGAACTTTTGATGAATTTGGTAGGAGGGTTCCGCCAAATTGCTCTTAGTATTAGTTTGGACATTAAAATCTTTCTGCTTTTGTAATATTTGTATGATGAAAAAAATTGTTTTGACAGTTGGAGACATTCAAGAGACAACTAATGCAGTCGCAAAATGATGATAAGTCTCATCTGTAACATTTTTTCGATCATGGTGGTTGATAACTCTTACGCTGAGTTTGTTTTCTACCTTGGTCTTTTATTGACGATGAGTGCTACCGGTGGACATCGCTCACACCTGATATTTAATGGGTAAGTACTGCTTCGTTTGCTCCGATATAAGAGATAACACCCCAAGCGTAGGGCCTAATACGTCAGTTGAAGCATGATAATCCGGAAATCCGAGATCGTACCCAAAGGAATAATTAATACGGCTTTGCTGGATTTGTAGATGCAAGTAAGGGCTTTCGGATTTTAGACAGCCAACTTGGTTTTACGTGCGTAGTGGAAATTAAAATGGGCTAAATTGAAAAGCTAATAAACTAAGATAAAAGATAGGTTAGGTCTAGGAATTACTAACACTCACGACTCAAGTCAAACTGCATTTCTCACCCATTCAAGATACACAATTAAGGTTCCCGAATCGGAAAATAGAATGGTTCGATCACCAAGTTAGCTCTAGAATTTATTTAGCAAATGCCTCGTGCGTCAGAGCTCCAAGCATCATGTGTGGTAGGTAGGCGATGCTCCTACCTACACATGATCAAGGAGATTAACACCTTAGCAATTTGACAAATAAACCCGAACCCCACATCAATGATCGAATCCAAAGATTTAAACTTTATGGTGAAAAACACAATTCTACTTGAGCCATGAGGTGTTAATCACCCCATGACCTAACCTTGAAAAACTACTCACCCATATCTATTGAGATATGAGCAAGTGAAAATCTACTTAACATAATGAAATAACAAGACTTGAAATAAAC
The DNA here is from genome assembly GCF_030253575.1 of Rhododendron vialii. Lineage (NCBI taxonomy): Eukaryota > Viridiplantae > Streptophyta > Magnoliopsida > Ericales > Ericaceae > Rhododendron > Rhododendron vialii. The sequence goes on along the minus strand of NC_080557.1, from coordinate 20,718,600 downwards.
TAGAGATTAAGATAGATCGGGAGTAAAGAAACAACTTTAATTAAAGCGACAATATCAAAAACTAACAACTAAAGACAGAAATTAAAATATTTAAAACTGAAAATGAAGAACTCTCAAGAACAATTTGAATTGCAATGAAATCTAATCTAGATCTAGAAATTGTACTCAAAAAATCTGGTTTACAAAATGATGTCACTCATTTTTATGTCAGCCGCCATCGCGCACGGAATATTCCAAAAATGCTCTGAAAATCCACCTCTAAGCCCCTCGGCATCGATGGAATGTTTCACCTTACATCGATGCCGAGGCCTTAGCACTGATCCTCTTAATTGCTTCGGCATCGATGGACTTTCATTCTTCCCATCGATGCCGAGCCCCATAGCTCTAGCGCTCTGGCCTGCTTCTTGCCTTGGCAATTCTGCTTCTGCCTTGGCTGGGTAACTTCTGCCTTGGCTGTGTCTTGGCTGTCGGGTCATTTTCAGGCCATGACATGCCTTAGGCCTCGAAAACTCCCCTATTTGGCGATTCACCTACAAAACAGAACTAGAACACTCTACAAGCAAACAACGTTTAACAATAACTAATTAGTACTTAAATTAAACTAAAACTAGACACTAACACACCCTACATTACATTCTCAGGTGCTTATCAAGTACACTGCTTGTTTTCATTCTTAAAAGGTGTGTCATTGTTTTAGGGGTGTTCATTGTTGTGTTGAGTTATTGAATAGTCGTTTAATTCTTATTCTTGTGTTTTCTGATGACCTACATAGTGATTTGGTCTTCCAGCATGGAGTCCGCATGGTAGACAAATAATGGAGAACTAATGTTAAACTCTGATGGGCGTACCGGGTATAAATCGAATCCCTGACTATATGGCATCAGAGCCTTATTGTTTATTTCAGAATCATCACCCTTAGACGGAGATATAAGTTATTTTGGTACTGTATGGCTTCAGAATGTGATTGTTTATTTCAGAGTTATAGCCCTAAGATGGCGATGTGTGTTCTATTGGTTTGCAGATTTTTACCTATAAATATAATTGGTTGTGCTTCCTTTGAAAGACTCTTTATGTGGTGAAAGCTTCTTTGTGTACCTCTCTCATCGATGGAGTTGGTTGCTAACTTCTTAGGTCAAGACCTGCTCTTTTACTTACTACATGTTAGATTGAAATTGAAGACAACTTTAGCTGGGTATTTCTTAAGTTCTTGGATTCTGGAATGAATTATACTATAAACATGTTGGGCAGAGGGTTGGCATAGTAATGGTGTGTTACGCCACCTAACTGGATTTAAGATCATAAGATTAGTTGTCTTTCAAAGAGATTAAGGTATACATATAGGGATGTCTCTCAAGGATTTTTATTCTGTTTCCTACCTTTGTTAGTGATAGCATGTTTTCTGAATTCATTGAGGTTGTGGTAATACTTCTTATGCTATCTTGAGAATACAGGATGTCCCCTACGAAGAAGTGGTATTAATTCTCATTAATACTATTCTTGTATTTGTTATTTGTTGCTTAAAAAATGTAAGGAACTGCCTGATACAGTTAGGCAAGTTTCAAGTGCACATGGGATTAAAAGTTGTCTTTTGATAACTAAGGAAAGGGTTTAGATTGTTTGACATAACATTATTTCTTTTTGAAGGGAAAAAATCTAGAATTCTTTTGTTCATGGGCGCGCATATGAATAAAGCTTGTGACATTTTGTCCTTCGGTGCAGGCAAGAATGTTCTATGCGTAGTATGGCTTATTCGAAGGATGCCTGCAAGTGTATGCATCCTTCATGTCTGAAGAGGAGGGAGCTATTCTTGGAAGACATGGCTCAGAAACTTGGTTTCTACCTTTGATGATGAATGAAGTTGGTTGCGATAGAGATTTGTTCTGTAATTTTATGTTTTCGGAGATTAGTTTTTTTTTTTGGGTGTGTATCTTTTTCTATAACAAGTCTTGTATTGGGAAGATAGAAATCAAGACCTTAATCTTTGCTTTTGATTAAAGTGATTGGAATCGAGAGTTCTTTGCTTAGGCTTCCGACCTGAGTTTTGCCCTCAGACAATATAGTTTTCTTGTACCATTAATAAATTTCTAATGACGGTTTTCTTGTACCATTAATAAATTTCTAATGAAAAATTAAACAAAATTAGAACACATAGCAAAAACTCAAATTTGATGCATTATAATGCGCACGCGATTCGTGCAACGCATGAACAGTGACACTAGTAATCTATAAGTTACCGGAAGTACTGACTTGAAGGAGTTTTTTCGGACGGAAGAATAGGAAGGATGGGGCTGCCAAGGCTTTCGGTTCCAAATATTGTTTATTTTTCTTTCGAGTTTTTTCTTTCAAGTTTTGAAGCTTTGTTCAATTATTCTCATTCCGGTAATTCGTTTTAATTTCTGTTCTTAATAAAAGTTATTCGCTGGTATTTGATTAGTTGATATTTCTTGTTTATTTTTCATCTTGTGTGATAGAAGCATGTTTCAATCTAAAGTTTCTTTTGTTTCTTGTTCAATGATGAGTGAGTAGTTGTATAGGTAGGGTTGCGGGGTAATTAGCATACGTAGCCAGTCTGAGCATTGCTCCTATTTTCAAACAATAAAAATGACAATTTTAGATTGGTAAAATACTTTCCGTAGACGAATTCGGGCATTGTTAGAGCCCATGTGAACGGGAGAATGAGGGTCCAAAACTCATTCTCCGCTGCGCATGGGTAAACGGCAACCATAAAGGTTCGCATCTTTCGGGGTATCTTTTTCTCTCTGAAGTCGAATGTTTTTAGAACAACGAATGGAGCAGATATATCCGGACTGGTTGCGAGCACTATGAACCCTATGACCGTACCACCTTTTTAATTATTTAAAAAATCAAACAATTTCTTAAGTTTAATCTTAGCAGCAATCGACTACAAGGGGAGGCTACCGAAGAGCCCGTTTAAATTATAACAATCCGAGTTTTAAGTCAGCACACATCACCGTCCCTGTAGATTCGACTTCGGTCTTATCGAATATTATGTTACATCGGTCTCAGCCCTACGCTTGAGGCAACCCATTAATTTAGGACTAGGAAATCGTCAAGCAAATAGAAATAGATAACTTTATCACTCACAATCTATTCTTTTTCTCTCTTTAAAAATAAAATAACAAATACTGTTATTCGTGTTAATTATTCTTTGTATCTTTTAAAAAGAGCAAAGAGATAACGTTGTCCCAGACAATCTATGTTAACCGTTCTCTGTATCTTCTTTTTAAAAAAAAGAAAAGAAAAGAACAGATAACGTTATATGTGTTACTGTATAAATTCCACCAAAAAGTAATACAGTAGATATAATGCATCAATTGGATCATGGATTGTGAGATTGACTATAATTTAGAGAGATCATTGTTATCTGTGTTTTCTATCAATAAAACTATTGCCTTTTTGACTAATTAAAAAAACTATTGTGCCCTATTAATTAGACCTTGGTAACAATGGCAAATCGCGATTGGCCACAAATTTGCATGTCAAAATTGACTTCAAAATTTCAGCTTCCAATATGGATACAACGTGTTTTCGATAGAGTAGAAGAATGGTGTACAGTTTCACAAGTGTAGAGAACTATAAGCATCATGAGTTATTTCTTAGACGGAATCATCTAATTAATTTCATTATGCTACTCAAGTAATCTCCACAATTGTTGATCTCTAACATTGATTTAATATTGAAGTGCTTAGAACTGTAATCAGTAATTATTTCTTAAACGCAATCAATTGCATTATGCTACTCCAATAACCGGCCTCAACAGCTCTCTTGATCCCCAACGTTGATTTAACGTAGTGCAGAGAACTGTAATCAGTTATTATTTCTTAGACGCAATCGATCAACTGCGCTGCTGCTCCAGTAAACCATCAGTTCTTGCTCCCTATCATTGATATATTTAACGAAGTGCAGAGAATTGTAATCAGTTATAATTTTCTAGACGTAATCAATTGCATTACACTACTCCTGTTACCCATCAATGTTGATACCTAACATAGAAACACTTCAATCCGAAAAATTATTTTATGCTCTTGTGCACCGCCACGTGATGCTCGAGGCTCCCTTATCCACCGCACATTATGGTGGGATCCAATAAAAAATGTATGAACTCTACCACAATCTGTGATGGAGAAAAAGTTTGAAGGAACATCACGTGGCGGCACCCGATGCATAGAATATCCCCCTTAATTTTGTCCTCATCATGATTACTTCTTTGGTGGCTACAGTAATCTCGCCAATGGTGCTAATCCGATTGTCTATCCATTAATTACTTCTTTGTGATTCTATCCCGCTAAATAATGCAAATACAGCCCCATTTTTTCCTTTTCTCTTTTGTAGGAATAAGAAAATTTGAATTTCGAGGATAAAAATAAAATTACATATATATCGTCTTTTTGATCACTCCGATGGATTTTTTGTCACGAATTTTACATGATATCAAAATAAAAAATTGGGAGGATGCTATAGCTACCGACCACTCACCTACCAATTCTACACCGAAGGGCCCGCGGGGCCCACTTTGGGTCCCGCACGGTTGCTCAAAGCAGTTCAATAATTTAAGAAAAATGGAGTGAAAGATGGAAAGATTAGATCGAGCACCAATACATATCAGATTGAGCTTCTTCTTGCGGGGCCCACTCAAGGTTTTCCTTTAAAATTATTGAATTGCTCGGATCATCCGTGCGGGACCCGAAATGGGCTCTGTAGGGGTTCGATTTAGGAGGAGGGACCTTGGCCTGAACTAGTACTTCTCTTCCGCTGCTCTGTTCCTCCGCCGCTGAACCTGCAACAAGTCACTAAGGCTGGAATAGCCTAGTGACCCTCCGACGATCAAGTTAGATGTAAGGAGAGATGTTTTCAGGTCTAGGGTTAGGGAAAGATGGCATACCTCTCAAAGATGAGTATCCCTTTGTATTTATAGACCTAGGTTAACTTGGGCTCCAAGCTAGTGCGTGGAGGTCACGCTTAGGTTACCGCCTCGGGTGACGTCTTAGATGACGCACCGGATAAGACGGTTACGAAGCACATGGCCAGACCTGGCCTAGATGATTCTTTCCGCCACGTGTCGCTCTTGGTCCCCTCTTGGTATGCAACATTCTTCCAAGAGGCTTTAACGGAATGCACACTTCGGTATTTAACCGACGCGTAGACAGGGGACTCGATACCAACCGAGTAAACAGAAGGATATACACTGGCCCATGCTGATATGAGGCCTCGGTTAATGGTGGTCCGGTTAGATTACCGAGGCCATGACCGAAGTCTCCACAATAGCCCCTCAAGCCCCTGGAGCTTTGCACTTCTGCTTCAGGGTCTTGATCCCATCGTATGAAATATCAGGCCTTGATCCTTTTTAGAGAATAACCGGAGAGTGAATTTGCTTCGATAGATTCTGCTCAACCCGCGCCAGAGAAGAGCCACATGTCAGCAGTTGCCGAGGTCTCAGAATAAAAAGGCTGTCTCGGCACATGCCATGTCAGTTAATTGGTACGAAACGTCGCTTCGGTGACACGCGTCATCACGCCTAAGGTCTGAAAATTCGGCGCCTGTCCTCGGTGCAGACCCCTCAACTCTGGCCGTCCGATGGCGACACGCGTCGAAGATCTGACGGCTCGGTGCACGACGCTTCGTTTCCCGCGCTCCTCTCCGTCTCTCCTATTATAAATAGGGAAGACAGAGGGAAAACGACTACTCTCTCTCTGCTTCTGAAGTCGAACCGCCGCCGCCGTCTGTTTCCAGCATTCAATTGAGATTTTGAGCGTTTTGGACGCGGATCTCGTCACGAAACTCAGGTATGACGATCTCCAGTTGCTGGTTTTCATGTTTTGACTGTTTTTTAGAAGTTCTTCTTCCCTTTAATCCACATTTCTTAAGCGTTGCGACTGTTCCGCCGCTCGCCGCTGTTCACCCTACGGCGCTGGGCTTCTCCAGCGTTGCTCTTAGTTTTCCCGAGCTCCAGATTCAACCCGAGGCCCACATTCTTCCCTAGGCCAATCTTCAACCCGAGACTATAGATACGACCACCAGCCTCGGGGACCTTTCTCGGGGAGAGGTCCCCAGAAACTTACCGAGGAGCGATGACCATTTCGCCCCTGTTTGCTAGGTCATGTTGCTTTTCCCTGAGCATATAGCTAACGGGTTTTTGCACGTCTTTTCTTGCTAGGTAGGGGCGAATGGTCATTGAAGTCTCCTCGGACAGTACCAGTAGCTCCCTTTCTGCCGATCTCGAGGAAATTTTTGAGGAGTGTCGTGCCCAGGCCGTTTACCGAATTCCATTGGACATCATCGAGCCTTCAGACCCCCTTAGAGCTTCACGCCCCGCTACAACCTTCGCTCCTCAGGAGATGGAAGTCCCAAGTACTTCGGGCCACGGACTGGGCCCATTCGCCGATGCCCCCGAGGAGGTTCGGGGACGAAGGAGGCCGATGAGGCCGTGCCCTTACTTGAACCAATACTTCAATGGAACACCGGCTGCCCTCGCCGAGCATCCCTTCGGACGTAGAGGTCCGGCTGCTTCCAGATAACAACCCCAAGACCCTTCCTCACCGACCGGGGGAATTGATTTTTCCCTTGATGGCAGTCACTGAGGGAGGGATCAGATTCCCCCTTCACCAATTCGTCCGACGAGTTCTCCAAACTGTTTCCCTTACCTCCTCCCAGCTTACGGTAAACTCCTACCGAATCATCACAAGCATTATTGAGCTGAGGAGGCAGTTCAACTTGACCTTTGGGGTCGAGGAGCTCTTCGGCGTGTACCTCCTAGGAGTCAACCGAGAGAGCAACCGCTACTATCTCTCGTGCAGAACGGGGTACGACACGTTCCTTGTCGATCGTCTCCCTGATTTCGAGGAGTGGGCAAACATATACATATCGGTGACCGGCAATTTTATGTTCGGGCCCGGGGAGAATGCTGATACCACAACCAGAGTGCAATTTGGAACCGGGGCTCCTAGTCGGTAGAATTTACTCTTCGGTAAATGTTTCGTATGTTTTCGTTAAGCCCTGTGTATTTTGTACTGATTCCTTGTTTTGATTTTGCCTTGCAGCCGAGGGAATCGTTCAACAGCTTCGGGAGAGAGCTGACCGGGCCTGAATTACAGCGGCCTTCGGCATTCCCATCACCAGTCGGTACGCTCCGGAACTGCTCGGGTACGTCCCAACTTATATGAGCTTCTTGAAGAAGAAACCAAGGCAGCAGGGGGTTCCGAGGGCAGGCCGAGGAGGTAGAACCGGAAGAGGTGTGGGAAGAGGGGAGAGGACAGGCGGGGAGAACGAAGCCGAGGGTAGCACATCTGCTCCTCGGGGAGTTATCCGAGAAGAAGTCGACCGGGAGACGCCAGAAAGGACCGGCTTGAGCGCGGAGATGGCGGGTCCTGGAACTCGGGAGGTGCTGAACCTCAGGCGCCGAAGACCTGCTGGTCGGGGCAGGGGAACAGTCCCCGGTACTCCTGGTGCCGGGACTTCAAGGGCGACCCCAATCTCACCGCAGGAGCCCCCGGAGAAGAGGACTCGGCGGGAGGGGGAAGGTGGAGATGTGGGAGGTTAGGAGACAATCCTGATCGAGGAGGAGTAGGGAGAGCCCGGGGGGGAAACCGGAGGACCGAAGGAGGGCTCTTGGGTCAATCTGAGGGAGCTCCCCTGGGCTCCGGAGTTTCGCCACTTTGCTGGCCGCCCGATCCACCACGCCGACAGTGTCAAGAACCTCGGCGTGGCCTTCGGGATGCTCCAAGGAAGCATTCTTCCGAGGGATGCCCAGGCTGTCACCGGCTTGACCGAGGACATCACGGCCGAGATAGCTCAAGCGCTTTTCAATGTAAGTCAATGGTTTGCGTCCCATTTTCTTCAATCTGAAAGTTTGCACTTGTTGAATTTCTTCTCTTTTCTTGTTTTGCAGGCTGGAGCTCGGGCATTGGCTATCAATGACAGATGCAAAAAGCAGGAAGAAAAGACCGACAAACTTGCTTGGGAGCTGGCTAGGAAGGAGGAAGACCTCAAGCTGGCTCAGGAGACTTGCGAGCTCTACCTGGCGGACTTCCGAAGGTGCGACAGGGAGAGAGTGAAGGCAGAGGCCAGAGCCGCCAAGGCCGAGGAGGATGCCAACACACTGCGAGTCACCCGGGCCACAAAGGTTGACTTCGCGAGGAAGGGAGGCTACGATGAAGGCTGGGATGCAGCCGGAGTAGAGTACAAAAAGCAGGTTCGGGAGATTGAGGCTGAGCTGCATCGGGACCGATTCTTGGACGGCCTTCGGTTCGGCCATGAAGCCTTGTTGAGGAAGCTCAACCTCCCTGAAGATTCTGACCTCCGGATACTCCCCGAGGCGCCTTCCGAGGAGCTTGTCCTTCCAGAAGAAGAGGAGAAGGTGGTGGAGCCTGCACTCGAGGACCAAGGCCTCGGGAACCAAGCCGATCCAAATGCCCCAGCGTCCGAGGACCAGCTCGACCACTCTGCTCGCTCTTAGGATAGTGTCTTCTTTTACTTGTCTTTGAATTCTGTAACTTTTGACTGGACGGCTCCGAACATTGGGAATTTGCTGTTCCAGAGTTTGTAAATATTTGATATTGAAGCAGTAACTTTTTGTTTATGGATTGTTGGAAACCCATAATGCTTTGTGAATGAATGCTCTCTTTTCTTGAATGTTATCTTGTATGATTGGTTTGCTCCTTGGGTTATGATGCCCCTGCTTCGGTTAGACTTTAAAAGCTTGTAGAAACAGGTTTAACCGAAGCAGTAACCGAAGAGTTTTGCGAATCATAAAAAAGATGTTTAATCAAGAAAAAGTGACTTGATCCGAAGCCCCTACTAGTAGGAGGGTCGGTAGGGATCGAATCAAAAGCAACTGTTTAATGAATTTTCGATTTGCACGCCCCTGCTTATTAATAGAAATGAGCCTATCGGGCAGACGCGAGATGGTATTACTGCTAGGGGACGTAGGCCGGGGTCACGAAGGGGTAGGGCTTCTGCCATAGGTTCATGACGCAGCGAGTCCGAGCAGTGGGAAACTTCTGGTGGGTCAGTATAAAGGGCTCGGAGAGAGGCCGAGTATCCTTAGAGCGAGTGACCAAAAATCCAGACGACCGAAGAGGCCTGGGCGACTTGGTGGGAATTTTGTCCGAGGGTATCACCTATGGGAGAACAATATCCCTGAAGTCGGTATAAAATGGTCCGGGCAAGAACGGACCAAGTATAAGTAATTTAAACAATCAGTGTACGAATAGTGCCAAATAGATAATTCTCATTAAAACTCGGTGGAGTATTGTCAATACATAAGCAGATTGCCTTCAAAACTTTCTTAAAAGGAAATGCAACGTAATAAAGAGCAAACGGGCTTCGGTAACCGAGCACTATCCGTAGAACTTCTTCAAGTTATTTGCATTCCATGACTTAGCAATGGGGGTACCATCCAGCTTCTCCAATTTGTAGTTACCCGATCCGAGGTGCTTGAGAACTTGGTAGGGACCCTCCCAATTGGGCATTAGCTTTCGCTTTTTGGACTTCTCCACCACCTTTTTCCAAACGAGATCGTCAGGCTTGAACGACCTGAGGCGCATGCTTCGGTTGTAACCCTTTGCAACCTCCTGTTGGTATGAAGCGAGCTTGATCCTGGCGTTGTCCCGTTCTTCTTCGGCTAAATCGAGGTCCGAAGCAATGGTGTTGTTGTTGACCGACTCATCAAAATTTTATGTTCTCATTGTTGAGAGTCCGACTTGGAGTGGGATGACCGCCTCCATTCTGAATGCCAAGGAGAAAGGAGTGCGACCGATGGATCGCCGAGGCGTCGTACGGTAGCCCCAGAGTACCCTGGGTAGCTCTTCGGCCCATTTTCCTCGTCGTGACTCGAGTCGTCGCTTAAGTCCAGATGAAATTGCCTTGTTTGCAGCCTCAGCCTGTCCGTTGCCCTAGGGGTAAGCCGGGGTGGATGTGTCCCATTTGATGTCGTATTCGTCAAGCAGAGCCCGGTACTTCTGCCCTGTAAACTGCCTTCCATTGTCAGTAATTATGGCGAACGGCACACCGAAGCGTGAGATGATGTTGCGCCACACAAAGCGGATGACGTCTATTTCTTCGATGGTTACCAGGGGCTCGGCCTCGACCCATTTTGAGAAATAATCGATTGCGGTTAAGAGGAACTTGAATCCACCCGGAGCGACTGAGAGCTTTCCAATGATATCCATGCCCCATTGGGAGAAGGGCCAGGGGCTGGTGAGAGGGCTAAGGTCCCGGGCCGGCTGATGGATAATGGGAGCGAACATCTGACACTTCTTGCAACGCTTGACAAACTCTTCAGAATCCTTCTTCATTGTCGGCCACCAATATCCCTGAGTGAGGGCTCGGTGGGCGAGCGACCGTCCACCGGAGTGACAACCGCTGTCGCCGGCATGAAGCTCTTCAATGATGCCCGAAACTTGGTGTGGGTGCCCAACCAATAAGTACGGCCCGGTAAATGATCTTCAGTAAAACTTGCCGTTAGGATTGAGCCAGAAGAGAGCAGCTTTGTTTCGGAGTCGGTGAGCCTCCTTTTTGTCAGTGGGAAGGGAGTCATCCCTCAGGTAAAGGACGATTTCATCCATCCAGCTCGGGCCAAGCTCTATGTTGAGTACTTCCTTTTGTAGATCTTCGAGCTCAAAACTGGGCTTGTCAATAGAATTTAAGGAAATGGAGCGGTGTCCGGTACATGAGAATGCCGAAATGAGCCCTGCGAGGGCGTCGGCATGGGCGTTTTGTTCCCTAGAGATATGCTCGACTCTGATTGCGTTGAAGCGTTTAATGAGCTGGACTGCAGTGCTGAGGTAGGTACGCATGCGGTCATCCCGAGCTTCGTATTCTTCACAGAGTTGGTTAACCACCAACTGGGAGTCGCTGTAAACGACGAGCTCTTCGATGCCAATGGCTTCGGCAGTCTTGAGTCCGGAGATCAACGCTTCATATTCGGCCTCGTTGTTAGAGGCTGGGAAATTGATGGAGAATGAGCTTTCGTGTAAGACACCGGAGGGTGAGAGAAGAACGACGCCTGCGCCTGCGCCTCGGCTGTTGGATGCGCCATCGACATACAGTTTCCAAACATCTCCGTGAAAAAGCTGCCATGTTTTGCTAGGGTTGGCCTGGAGTACTGCTTCGGTGCTCGGGGTGGGTGCCGAAGCGGATACGTTGGGCGGTGTAAGCTCTGCGATGAAGTCGGCCAGCACCTGAGCCTTTATTGCTGTCCGAGGCTGAAAGTGGATTTCAAAATTGGCAAGCTCAACGGCCCATTGTGAGATTCGGTTGGAGAGATCGGCCTTCCGGAGAAGAGATTTGAGGGGGAACTCGGTCAGGATGATGATGCGATGCGACTGGAAGTAGGGGGCAAGCTTTCGGGAGGCTGAAATGAGGGCGAGCACGAGCTTCTCCAGGGGGAGGTAACGCATCTCGGCGGGAGTCATGGTTTTGCTAGAGTAATAAATTGGCTGGTGCTCCCGGCCCTCCTGTCGGACGAGCACCAAGCTTACAGCGTGCGGAGAGACAGCTAGGTAGAGGAACAAGTCCTCCTGGTTTTGAGGAGTGACGAGGAGTGGAGCCACGGAAAGATACTCCTTTAGTCGTTGGAGGGCTCAGTCACAGTCTTCCGTCCAATTGAAGCTTCGTCGGCTGCCCTTCAGGAGTGCGAAGAAGGGCTGACATTTGTCCGAAGAACGACTTATAAATCGGTTGAGGGCTGCAGCCATGCCGGTTAGACGCTGAACATCGTGCTTGTTGTGGGGAGCCGAGAGCTGATCAATGGTGCGAATCTGGGAAGGATCCGCCTCAATACCGCGTCGGGAGACTAGGTGGCCAAGAAATTTGCCGGAGCTAACACCGAAGACACATTTCTCGGCATTAAGGCGGAGCTTGTGGTTCTTGAGTATCTCAAAGACTTCGGCGAGGTGAGTGAGATGATCACCGGCGGGCAAACTTTTGACCACCATGTCGTCAATGTACGCCAACATAGTATCGCCTAGTAATTGCTCAAACATCTTGGTTATCATTCGCTGGAAAGTTGCCCCTGCATTTTTTAGACCGAAGGGCATGACAAGGTAACCGAAGATCCCGTGGGGGGTAATGAAGGCGGTGTTCTCGATGTAGCCTTCGCTCATGGCAATCTGGTGATAGCCTCGGTACGCATCCAAGAAGCTGAGTCGCTCGTGTCCGGAGGTGGCGTCGACGAGCTGGTCGATACGGGGAAGAGGAAAGAAGTCCTTTGGGCAGGCGTCGTTGAGGTTTGAGTAGTCGACGCAGACACGCCATTTGCCGTTTTTTTCTTGACCACGACGGTGTTGGCCAGCCACTTGGGATACTGGACCTCTCTGATTGCCCCTACGTTCAGGAGTCGATTGACTTCTTCAATGACAGCCTCGGAGTGGATAAGAGAGGACCGTCGTGCCTTTTGTACGACCGGTCGTTTGGCTTTGTCGATGTTGAGCTCGTGGCAGATGAAAGAGGGGTCGAGCTCGGGCATCTCATCTGGTGTCCAGGCGAACACTTCAATGTTTCAGTTGAGAAAAGCTACCGTCTCATTCCGATCAGTGTCACTAAGTGAGGAACTGACAAGGAAGAAACGGGAGCCGTCTTCGGTTATTGGGATGGTGGCCACATCTTCAACGATTTTGTCGTCGGGGGATCTGCCGACGTCCTCCAAAACTGGGGCTTCGGGGGCTTCAATGAGATTCACCCGGGAGGTCTGTTTGGTGCTTCGGACGGCGTTGACGTAGCACTGCTTGGCCGCGGTCTGGTCTCCGTACAAGTCTTCCTGGTGCCCGTGAGTGCCAATGAAACGTACCACTTGGTGATAAGTGGAGGCAATCACTTTAAGCTTATGCAGCCAGGTTCGACCGACAATGGCGTTGTAAGCGCCAGGGACGTCAACTACCACAAATTCCATCTCAAGAGTTACCGAGCCGGCACGGACAGGAAGAGTGATCATATCGATGGACCAGACAGGAGCTCCGTTGAAGCCGATAAGGGGAACTTCGGAGGGACGGAGGTCGGTCTCGGGAATCTTCAGATCCTTGAAAAGAGAGTAATACATGACTTCGACCGAGCTACCCTGGTCTACGAGGACGCGATGGACGTTGAAATTTCCGATGCGTAGCGTGACCACGAGGGCGCCGTTGTGGGGAAGCTGGACGCGGTCGAGATCCTTCTCGATAAACGTTATCGTCCATTTGGAATCGTCATCGGTTCTAGGGCGCTTTGGTTCGGGGCCGACTAACATGACCTGCTTGGAGGAGGACGCTTCATTCAACTCGGCCCGGATGACACGAGCGGCCTCGGGGTTCAATGGACCGTGTATGACGTGGATTGTCTGGACCTCTTCCTCCGTATTTGTTTCGGTCCGTTGCACCCGAGCCGTCGTCTTTTCGTGATGGATGAAGTTGCCGAGGTGGCCTCCCGCGACAAGCTGCTCCAAGTAGGCTTTGAAGGGCTTGCAAGCTGTGGTGAAGTGACCTTGTTCTCTGTGGTAACTGCATCGGACGATGGGATTCTTGATTTTCCCATTCTCGGTTCTTAGCTTTTGATTTGGGAAAGAGAAAAAGGGCTGGTCCTTCACTTGGTCGATGATCTGGTAGATGGGAATGGTGAAGACGGTTTTTCCGGCGTTGAAGTCACTTGGCTTCGGTCCCCTCCTCGGCGACTGCTTGATGGTGTTGACCTGTTTCTTCGGTGTTGGGACAGGTGCGGGAGCCGGTATGGATACCGAGGTGTTTAACGTCTTCGAACTCGTGGGCTTCCCAATGCCTCTCTTTGCCTTGGATTCGATGAGTTGACACCAGCCCTCAATTCGAGTCATAAGGTTCTTCATGGAGTTTGGCTTATGGCGAGCGAGGTCGTCGTAGACTTGCTCCTCTTGGGAGGTGAGACCGAGCTTGAATCCTCGGGCAGAGATGACGCCGTCGCAACCCTCTATCTCGTTGAATAACTCCCAATAACGGCCGGCGTACTGCCGAAGCGTTTCGTCGTTCCTCTTGCGGAGGGCTAAGAGGGAGTCGATCTCCTTCTCGTGCTTGTTGCTCGTTACGAACCGGGCCATGAAGGCATCACAGAGGGAATCGAACGAGGAGATTGACCGAGCCGGTAGTTGATTGAACCAAGTGAGACCTAGGTTGCCGACGCTTGCAGGAAACACTTTGCACAGGAAGGCGTCGTCCGAGGGTTCATTCCAAAGAAACAGAGACATGACAGTTTTATACTTAACCAGATGAGTGTGCGCCTCGGTCTTGCCGTCGTATTTGGCAAACTTGGGTTGGGTGAATCCCTTGGGGGGGGGGGGGGGTAACCGAGTCGATCTCTCTCGTAAAGGGAGAGGTCGTGAGTCCTGTAAGCCGCGCGTCGCGATGAGGTCGGATCGAACGGTCGGGGCCGTTTGGACACTCAGTCGCTGTACGCTTCTTGGGGACAAGTTTGTCCAATCGTTCATGTTCCTTTCTCTTTGGAACAATACTAACCGATCTTCTGGAAAAACGCTCTTGGCGGTGATGGCGGTAGCTGTCCCGAGCAGAGGGCTCGAGGCGCTCGGTGATCAGGCTCCTGCTGTGTGCGCCACCGGGGTGCGAGACGATGGGACTTCTAGGTCGGGGGCCCTTCAGGCGCTCGCTGTATCCCCGAGTCTGGATCTCGACAAGGCCGTCATCCCCCCTGGCTGCCCTTGTGAGGCTAGGGGTAGATTCCCGGCTTGTCCTGCCCACTAGGACCGAGTGGGTGGAGGAAGCAGAGAAGCTCCCACCACCGAGCCTGTCAAAGGCCGATGGTCTCCTTCGAAGTTGCACAGGAGAGCGAGAACGGTCCCTGCGCGATGTGTCTTTTGGGGCTCGAGTGTCCGCCGCCCTTGGTGACTCGAGACGATCCTTGACTGAGGGGCGGGGTCTGTGCTCTAGTAGGTGACCGGCTTCCTGACTGCGTGTGGGGGTGTGACGGTTTGTTCTTCCGTCGCGGCTCCCGGAGGAATGAGATGGGGAGATAAGGAGATGCTTGATCTCCGCCAACTCATCTCGAACGTGTCTATCGCGGTCCATGACCATTGTGAGGTCGTCGATTTTTCGCTCGAGATGGCGGATGTAGGAGTGGAGCTCGGAAGATGGGCCTGCGTCTGGAGCTGACGCTCCAGCGCCAATTCCGACGGATACATGGGTCTTTCCAAGGGCGGCCGCTCCGCTAGAAGCCAGGCTGTGGTCCACGAGGGAACCGAGCCCGTGGGCGGTACCACCGTGATGTGCGTCGTCGATCTCCACCATGTTTGATTCTGGACGTTTGAACGGAGCTGAAAGGGGGAGGTGAAAGTTGAAAGGGTGGCTAGGTCCCCAGCAGAGTCGCCAATTGTAGGGGTTCGATTTAGGAGGAGGGACCTGGCCTGAACTAGTACTTCTCTTCCGCTGCTCTGTTCCTCCGCCGCTGAACCTGCAACAAGTCACTAAGGCTAGAATAGCCTAGTGACCCTCCGACGATCAAGTTAGATGTAAGGAGAGATGTTTTCAGGTCTAGGGTTAGGGAAAGATGGCATACCTCTCAAAGATGAGTATCCCTTTGTATTTATAGACCTAGGTTAACTTGGCCTCCAAGCTAGTGCGTGGAGGTCACGCTTAGGTAACCGCCTCGGGTGACGTCTTAGATGACGCACCGGATAAGACGGTTACGAAGCACATGGCCAGACCTGGCCTAGATGATTCTTTCCGCCACGTGTCGCTCTTGGTCCCCTCTTGGTATGCAACATTCTTCCAAGAGGCTTTAACGGAATGCACGCTTCGGTATTTAACTGACGCGTAGACAGGGGACTCGATACCAACCGAGTAAACAGAAGGATATACACTGGCCCATGCTGATATGAGGCCTCGGTTAATGGTGGTCCGGTTAGATTACCGAGGCCATGACCGAAGGCTCCACGGGCTCGTCAGTGTAGAATCGGTAGGTGAGTGGTCGGTGGTTCTCGGTTTAATTTCTCGAAAAAAGTTTATGTGTTCAAAAAATTATTATTTTACTCTAGCTCTAGCATATATATGTCGATCCCCCCCCCTACATTGTTTGCTGTCTGCTAATGCAAACACAATCATTAAATATTACAGAGTAATGGAGAGAGTTGACGGCTCCTCTCTCTACAGATGCTAGAGAGAAAAGATAAGTTTTTATCAACTTCAATTTAAAAAAATTCCTCTACACCAAAACAACTTAGTGAACAAATCACGCTCTTCCCAATAAGACCTTAAAGAATGTCAATTGATTATGTCACTTCTCTCGGCAATATTATGTACATATAACCATGTTGTTTGTGTTTACAAAAGAACTTGTGTGTGGCCCCAGCCCAGGGGGCCGGGCTTGCACCCACCCTTGGCCGGCTGTGCTTCCTTCATTTTTGTAAAATGGTTGAGACTCTCTCACTAACAGGAGAATATCACCTGCTATCTCCCCATTATTTTTGAACGATTGTTGGTCAGATACATTTAGTTTTTCAAATCTAAGTTTTTTTTTTTTTGTTTCTTGGATCTGCTTGGGCTTTTTGCAGCGGAACAAATTAACTTCAGCTTTCAGATGACGGATGATTAAACGAAACTCACGAATGTAGGATTCTCTCTTACGGTGCCAATAATGACATCTCTACATGTTTTATTTTCACACTTGAAACTACAAGTTGTTCTAAAATATCATAAGTGGTAGGGACAAAACCAAATTTGCACACATTGTACCTGCATGCGTGGAGCCTTCAATTCATGTAGATGTGCAACCGAGTGTATAAACGACGTGTTTCTTTAGGCTTTTTCTTTATATTTATACGCCACTGGCTACCAATTTCCTTTATATTTATATACATCAGGGCGTTTGTGAGTGTGGGGGCGTGATTTCTTTGTGAACCTTCCTGTGTAGCTATCTTCGTGTGTGGAACGGTGAGAGCTAACTCCAATCTTGATGTACCTGCAGAACCGGAAGGGGTTGTTCCTCTGGGAAGAAGCTCCGACGAACTAGTCAGTAGGTGGAGAAGAGAAGAAGTTTAGTGAGAAAATATGCTGATAGAGAGAAGAATGCTGTTGTTCAAGAGTCCAGAGCCCCCTTCTTAATGATGTTGCTCTTCTATTTATAGGCAAAGGGGGTGGAGTGCTGAGCAAGTTGGTCATACTTTCCACGTGTTACGTTCTGCTCGATTGGCGCCTTGTAGCAGGGCCATTTAATGAACACCACTTCCCAAGTCTTACAGAGCCACATGGGTCGATGTCAGAAAGGTCACATCGTTCAGAGATGTCACTTCGAATATCAGAAAAGACAGCCTACTTATCAGTAGATATTTATGGAAGGTTCCATAATCACCTGCACTCGGCGGGACCCACTTCTGCCATACGGAATTATCCAAGCGTTTGGTGTCCTTACCGAAGAGAAACTTATCCGAACAAGTGGATGTTCTTACCCGTGCGTTTGGTAAGACCCCCGAGCGAACTCAAGTGTACGTACATTCGGATATAGCTTATGACGTTCGGTGAAGTACTCGTGGTTCCGGCTATCCTTCGGATAGATATTGGCATATCAAGCCGAAGCCCAAACTTATTTACAGGTGAACTGAGACAGCTTAGATGACGGGTCAAATAGTGTGCGAACCTTCATCCCCCCTTAAGGACCTTGTGAACCCTATGATCCTTCGGATATTTCAGCCCCTTACAATAGCCCCTCAACTCCTTCTTTGCTTGCTCGGAAATGAAGGAGGAGTTGAATAACAATTTGGCCGAACGTCGACATAAATCCGAAGAACGAATGACTGGACAAACTGTTGAAGTTGAACAGACAAAGAATGTTTGGAATGCTTCGATATGTGTGTGCAGCTTTCATTAAATGCTTCTGTAACCGTCGATTTGAATCGATGCCAGGTGTCACGATTTCATTGGGTAGTGGTACGGCACGCTTCATACCTGCCACGTGTCCTTCATCGAGCGTCACATCAGTCTCCCGCCCAAATCCAACGGCCAGGGCTAAAGACCGCTTCGAATTCTGTACTCAGTATAAAAGGGGTAAGGGAAGGAGAGAGAAAATCACTTTCTCTCTCATTCTCGATCGTTTTCCTGTTCAGGTGCCGCTTCAGACCAAAAATTGCCAGAAATTTGCAGATTTAAAGGTTTCGATCACAGATTTCTCTTGATTTTTCAGGTACTGCTCGAGTTCTTCTATTTCTCGATGCATTTTGATTATTTTCGAATGTTTTTGCCCCCTCAAAGTTGGTTTTTCCCTTTTTGTTTATACTAAAACAATCGCCTGGTTCCCCAGGCGTTCAGAAGAACACATGAACACCTTCAAATCGTGTTCTTCCGTACAAGATGGTACATTTAAGTAGGTGCTTTTCCCAAAGGAATATTCATTTAAGAAATTTAGCGATTCGTATTAAGCTTTTTAAATCATTGTATCTCCAATGGAGACACTTAGGGCTCCCAAACCTGTCCCTGAACGGTAGGAATCCCTTCTTCGGAGTTTCTCCCGAAGAGTTTTCGTTCGGGAAGTAACCGAGCAAACCTGAGGTCTCTCAGAACAACATAGAACACCGAACATAGGCACTTAGACTTCTGGCCATGCAAATCGCTAACGGTCTCATCCCCTGCACTGATTTGTTTCTAGGTATAGAGTCTTCGAAGTCAACCTCTTCGGCTGAATCCTATCGGTCGGTGGATTCCGAAGCTTCGAATTTTGGTAGATCTGATCCAGAGTTAGCCGAAGCTATAAGAAATTTCGCCCGGAGCTACCGAACGGGGTCAAGAGGCAGGATCCCCGAGGGTGTAGAAGGAATCGACTACCCCACCATGGTGCCTTCTATCTGAACAGTGGGGCCTGTAGGGAGGTATTCCCGAGAACATACATTTTGTTGCCGAACACGTGATATTTGGGAGCACGTGGTAAGTACGACAGGACTTACCGCCGGGCAGTTTGGTGAACAACGATATGGACCAATGATATGGGAAGTCATTGATCCATGCAGTCTGTTCGGCAAATTAAGGGCCAATCATATGAGAAGTCATGGCTATAAACTGACTGTTCAACAGTTAGAGACATTCCGATTACATTGGACCAAGTTATATGTGAAGTAGCTTGTCCAAAGCAGACTGTTCGGTTACAAAACAGCCGAACAGATGAAGCAAGAACCAAGCACGTGATACGAGGGATCACGGGTTAGAAGCAATGCAAATGGTACGTGGGACCATAGTTTGAATATAGACAGGACAGTCATCGTGTTAAACAAGTGTTCGGCAATATGGACCAGTGACATGAGAAGTCAATGGTCCAAGCCGTCTGTTCGGCCATGAGATGGCCGAACAAAGAAAGAGCTCCAATCGAGAGTAGGAGCAGAGGGAATACTCTGGAAGATTCTAGAATAGTCATGTCCCATAAAGGAATAAGATCCCAAGAAAATAGGATCTGAGAAAGATACCCAATGAGTATGGGATGTTTGGCTCTTTATGGAAAAGAATCCTAAAAGGACTCTTTTCCATAAATTGATAAAGGAAACGAGAATCCTTGATTTCTTGGGTTTCCTATACGAGTTAGGAATCCTATGGCAACAGGAATGCTTGGGCAACAAGCATACGCATATCTATAAATATGAGGTAAACCTAAAGGCAAAAGGTACGCAATACACTGCATTTTTATTGCTTTCCTACTGAGAATTAGGATTTGACTGCTAGTACGTGATACTAACTTAGGCATCGGAGGGCCTTTGCCACGAGAGGCAAAGGTGCACTCACCCCCTGTCTATTTTGCAGAGTAGGGTTCCGACGACGAATTAGGGTTCCGGTGAAGAGGTCCGAGAAAGCCGTTGCAGTCCAGTTGATCCGAAGCATCAATTGTTTTCATCCCCCTACAATTGGGGCCGTCTGTGGGAAACGAAAGAGTTCCCTTTTGAAATACGACCATGGTGGAGGTAAATCCAGCAACACCGCACGACCCAAAAGATGTGTTAAATGAAGGAAAGGACAAATCACCACCTGGGGCTCCGAGAAAGCCCCAGGGTGGGCACAGGAGGACCACGAGTAAGGACCGCCCCCTTACCGTCCATTACAACTCCAAAAATAGAAATGGAAAGACGGCTTCGAGATCCACGAGAAGGAGTAAATCCCATCGAGGGGAAGAATCGATCGCGCACTCCAGGAGTGTGCACTGTAGCGACGACGTTCTTGATAAAAAGAGGCAAGAAGTCGAGGAGTATGCTCGTCTGATTAAAAAATGAGAGCACGAGATCAGAGAATTAGAAAGAATCAGGGAACATCCGGAGGATTCCGGACTATCTCGAAGAAATTCTAGAGGCAGCGGGTATGCTGTGGTACAATACAGAAAAGCTCATTCACGAGGAAGAAGGAGCAGAAGCAGAAGTCCAACCCCAAAGCGACATAGGGCTTCTCCACGTAAAGAGAGGAGCAAGACCCGAACACCCGAGAGAAGGGTTTCTTCACGAAAATGGAGGAGCAGAGACAGAAGTTCCACCCCCGAAGAGGAGGGAACAAGGAAACACCATCGAGACAGGTACGAGAGACCTGATGCTGATTGGGCCAAAGCCACGGCTCACAAGTCCAAGGAGTTCGAGGATGGGACAGTGACTGCACGAGAAGCAGCACGCAAGGCATTAAGTAATATTGCGGCCTCCCCATTTACAAAGAGGCTACAAGAGGCTAGGTTGCCGAGCAGAGTGAAGCACGGTGCGTTCGTACTTTACGAGACAAATATTGATCCCGTGGCTCACATACAACATTATCAACAAGCTATGTTTATGCATGAAGGGGATGATTCCATCTTGTGTAAGATGTTTTCCTCCAGTCTTGGCAAGGTGGCTTTATCCTGGTTTCATAAACTGGCCCCACGATCCATTCGAGGATGGAGGCAGTTGGCCGAGGAATTCACTGCTCGGTTCTTAACAAGCAGAAAAGCCCCAAAGACCTTCGAGAGTCTTTCCACCATGAAACAGAAGGAGAACGAGCAGATCAGGGATTATGCAAAGAAGTACTAGGAGACTTTCAACGAGATTGAAAGTTGCAGTAAGGAGTACGCAATTGCTACCTTCAAGACTGGTCTACCTGTTCGGGGAGAGTTGCGTCGTTCATTGAATAAACATCCGGTAGGCACACTGGCTAAATTGATGGAACGAATAGAGCAACACGCCAGAATGGAGGATGACATACTCCGTGAGGATGGCAGGACGGTTGCCGAACAGCCGAAAGCATCTGCCAAAAAGGTGGATAAGCCAGAGCCCAAGACTTATAGAGAGAGAAGGGAGTATGGGCAGGCTAAGAAAGAGCCGTACAAGGATAAGCAAGCTCTTGACCCCAAATCCTTCTTTTCCATCACTACGGTTTGGAAGGAGCCAATTTATAAGATTCTTTATCGAATAAAGAATCAACCATATTTTAAATGGCCACCAAGTCTAGGCGGAGACAAGGATGCAAAGCGTGCTACGAATCAGCACTGCAGTTACCATAAAGATTGGGGCCATATGACCGAGAACTGTGAGATGTACAAGAGGCACCTTGATGATTTGGTCTCTCGGGGCTATCTCAAGGAATTTATCCAAGAGGATCCTAAGGAGAAAGGAAAAGCCATGGAGCTGAGTTACGAGCAGAACCCTAAAGGAGTAATCCATATGATACATGGATTGGCCACACCTTATACGAGAAATGAGGTTAGGCTGTTACAAAGGCAAGTCAAGCACGATCAGCATGTGATGCGATTGGGAAACAAGAAAGGGCGATAGAATGATGTGTGCAATGAGAGCATAACATTCACTGATGATGACCTAGGAGAGGTCCAAATACCCCACAACGATGCATTGGTCGTAACCCTACGAGTTGGGGAATATGACATTGAGAGGATTCTTGTGCACTCAGGAAGTTGTACAGAGGTGTTGTACTACGATGCGTTCAAGAAGCTGGGGTTGGCCCAAACAGATTTAGAGCAATCTACAACACCCCTGATCGGCTTCGGTGCAGGAGCAGTCTGGCCCCTTGGGAAGGTAACACTACCTGTTCTGGCTGGGTCAGTGGTGTTGAGGACAGATTTTTTAGTAGTCGATGTTCCCTCTTCCTATAACGCGATTATAGGAAGGACATGGTTGCACAAGATGAGGGCAGTCTCCTCGACTTACCATCAAATGGTGAAGTTCCCAGAATCAAATGGGATCGAGGTACTTAGAGGCAACCAGAAAGTGGCACAACAGTGTTTGATTTCCATCATCAAAACAGCCCCAAAGGTCCACCATGTTCATACGTTAGAAGTACCAGATCAACCAACTATCGAGGATGTTGGAAGAAGCCCAGCTGAAAAAGTGGTTGAAGGTTTGGAAAAGATTCAGATCAACGAGACTGATCCTGAAAGATATTTTTTAATTGGGGAATCATTACCAGCAGAGGAAAAGACTGAGTCAATAAGATTTCTGAAGGAATATGTCGATGTGTTTGCATGGATACCAGAGGAGATGCCCGGAGTGGATGCAGATGTGATCTGTCACCATTTAAACATAGATCCTCAACATAAGCCGATCATTCAGAAAAAGAGGAGGGCAGCCGTGCAGCATGTGGATGCAGTAATAGAAGAGGTCGATCATTTACTGGAGGCTAAAGCGATACGCGAGGTCTACTACCCATAATGGTTATCCAGCACCGTGGTGGTGAAGAAAAAGAATGGGAAGTGGCGAGTCCACGTAGACTTCACAGACCTAAACAAAGCATGCCCAAAGGATAGTTTTCCTCTTCCAAGAATTGACCAGTTGGTTGATGCAACCGCTGGTTATGAGCGAATGAGCTTTCTTGATGCATATCGAGGATATCATCAAATTGCTATGTTTGGGCCTGATCAAAAGAAGACTTCGTTTATTACACCACGAGGGTTGTATTGCTATAGTGTTATGCCGTTTGGGCTAAAGAATGCTGGGGCAACATACCAAAGACTTGCAACCATCATGTTCAAAAAGCTGTTTGGAAAGACTATGGAAGTCTACATAGATGATATGGTGGTAAAAAGCCAAGATAAGCAGGGACATATTACTGATTTAAAAGAAGTCTTCGAAATCTTGAGGGAATATAAACTAAAACTCAACGCCTCGAAATGTGCGTTTGGAGTTGGTTCAGGAAAGTTCCTGGGTTATTTAGTAACCATGAGAGGGATAGAGGTTAATCTTGATCAGATTGATGCCCTATAGAGGCTACAAAGCCCCAAAACCACAAAAGAAGTCCAAAGGTTGACTGGAATGGCTGCAGCACTTAATAGGTTCATCAGCAGGTCAAGTGATAAGTGCAGACCCTTTTTTCAATTGCTGCAAAAGAGGGAGGGATTTGAATGGGGAGCAGAGTGTGAACAAGCCTTCTAGAACCTGAAGAAGTATCTGGCCGAACCCCCACTTTTGTCAACACAGCAACAAGGTGAGTCTTTAATTCTGTACTTAGCTGTTTCCGAGCATGCAGTAAGTGCAGTTCTGTTGAGGGACTTAGGGATGGAACAAATCCCTATTTATTATGTTAGTAAGACACTGCTAGATGTAGAAACGAGATATCTGCTATTAGAAAAACTTGTCCTGGCACTTAGGACAGCCACAAGGAAACTGCCACACTACTTCCAAAGTCACAAAGTTGTGATTTACACAGAGTTTCCATTAAAATCACTGCTACGAAAAGCAGACTTCTCGGGAAGGATCTCAACATGGTCTATCGAATTGAGCCAGTACGATATCGATTATCAGCCACGCACAGCAATCAAAGGCCAAGTGTTGGCTGATTTTGTGGCAGAGTTTTCTCCCACTGTAGCTCCCCTGCCTCCTACGAGAAAGGAGCAAGCAACAGAGACATCACCCATAAAGAATCAACCCCCAGCCAAACAGGATCCTATGGAATGGAAGCTATTCATCGATGGATCAGCATGTAATACTGGATCTGGAATTGGTGTTGTCATTTTTCCTCCTGAAGGAGTGCTAATTGAACTATCTGTTCGGCTTGGATTCAGTGCATCGAATAATGTAGCAAAGTATGCGGCACTCTTGGCTCGATTACGGAGTGCAAAGACCCTAAAAGCAAAACGGGTTAGGGTGTATTGTGATTCACAGCTTGTGGTGAACCAGCTGTCCGGCGAATATGAAACTCGAAATGAAAAGATGATGGCCTACGTATAGGCAGCCAAGGACTTGCTTGATAACTTCGAGAGGGTGTATATTGAACAGATAAGCTCTGGGCAGAATGCTCATGCAGATTCATTAGCTTGGTTGGCTGCAGCTGTCCCAACTGAGTTCAAAAGGAAGGTGGCAGTAGAATATCTGAATGAGCCGAGCATTGGGAGGAACGTAGACTTGGTCTTGGACGTGAACCAAGGACCAAGTTGGATGGACCCAATTGTGGAGTCTTACGAGACGAGATACTCCCTTCTGACAAAAAGGAGGCTCACAAGATAAGAATCAAATCTGCTCGGTTCTGGCTGTCCCCAGAGGATAAGTTATACAGGAAGTCCTTTATAGGCCCATATTTGCTATGTGTGCATCCTGAGATGGTGCAGAAATTTCTTCATGTAATCCACGAGGGAACATGTGGGAACCATGCTGGAGGCAGATCCATTGCCCACCAAGCAATTACCCAAGGCTACTGGTGGCCACACATGCGTTAAGATGCAAAGGTGTATGTGAAGATTTGTGAGAAGTGTCAAAAATTCTCACCAATGATTCGAACACCCGCCGAGGATTTGGTGCCTTTGACAAGTCCCTGGCCGTTTGCTCAATGGGGGATGGACATCGTGGGTCCACTACACAAAGCGACTGGGAATCGAAAGTTCCTGCTTGTGGCAACTGACTATTTTACTAAGTGGATTGAGGCAGAACCACTGGCCAAAATCACTGAACCTATGATAGAGAGGTTCGTGTGGAAAAGCATTATCACTCGCTTTGGGGTCCCTTACTCATTGATTATAGACAATGGATCACAATTTCAGAAGAAATTCAAAGCATTCTGTGCTCAGTATGGAATAAGGAATTATTACTCGACTCCAGCCTACCCTCAAAGTAATGGACAGGCAGAGGCTTCTAATAAAACAATTCTTGATGGGATCAAGAAAAGGCTGGACAAAGCCAAAGGGAAATGGCCAGACAAGTTACCGTTAGTTTTATGGGCTCACCGAACAACGCCCAGGAGGTCTACGGGAGAGACCCCCTATTCATTGGCATATGGAACAGAGGCTGTTATACCTCTGGAAGTTGGTCTGCCGACCAACAGGACCGTGTTGGTTGAAAGTGGAGGTAATGACAGGGCCCTTGAAATCGAGCTTGATCTCGCCGAGGAGAGGAGAGGAGAGAAAGGGCTTCGATCCATCTGGCTTCCTACCAGGAGCAGCTAACGAAGAGCTATAACAAGCATGTTCACCCTCGAGAGTTTGGTGTTGGGGACCTCGTACTACGAAAAGTGCTCGGCAACACCAAGGTGGCCAATGAAGGCAAGTTGGGGGCCAATTGGGAAGGCCCTTATCGAGTTACCGAGATTGTAGGTATAGGGGCCTACAAATTGGCAGATTTGAATGGTAATCCACTTCCGAGGCCTTGGAATGTCCATAATCTACGAAAATTCTTTGTTTAAAAGAATCATTATATTCTGTTTTAGATTTGCACTACGTACTTGTGTGGGGATTACGAATATAATTCCCTTGTTCTAGTTTTGATTATTCTAGTTGCAAGGGGTACGAATAACGCCCTCTTGAGTTTTGCAGATTATGAATAAAATCACTTTTTGGTATACCTACTGTGTTCTTGGTATTTGTTTGAAAAATACGAACTACGAGATTAGTTTCCCTCATTCGTATTGGGGAGCAGGGTATATATTTACGAACATGAAACTTAAACTTGTATGCCTTGTTTAAGTACGTATGCCTTGTTTAAGTACGTGAAACTTAAACTCAAGTATGATTCTTTAAGTACGTGAAACTTAAACGAATACATGTATGAAAATACTTGTATGGAATTTACAGTGTTTATTGGTGTGGCTTAAAGCATAACGAATATATGTTAAGCCACACTAATTCAAGTACGTGAAACTTAAATTTGGTTGAGTACGTGAAACTTCACACCTGTATGATTGTTTGTAAACAGTCTGTTGCAACAATTTTAAGTACGTGACACTTAACATATTTTCAGTACGAGACACTTAACAAGTATGAATACACTTGTATGTATTTACGTGAAAAATACAAGTATGAAATAACTTGTCAACAGTACGAGAAACTGAGAAGCAAATGATTTTAAGTACGAGAAACTTAGATTCAGTACAAGTAATCATGTGTTGTAGGATTTGCTAAAAGTACGAAATACTTATGCAAACAAGCAACGTATATGATTAAAGTGATCAAAGTACGAAATACTTAGATTAAACTGTTTTGCATCCGAACAGATGCAACAAAAAGGGAAGCCGAGCAAATGCCACGCAGGGCCGAATACCTGTAGTATTACCATACTAAGAGAAAGTACTGGTACCACGCAGGGTAGAGGTGCTATGGTCACGCAGGACCAGTCAGATAGTTTAAATCAAATAAGGAACACAAAGCCCTACCTGCTTGCTATCTCAATCCAGGTTCTGAATCTCTGGAGGGACGTCAGCACCAGCTAAAACAGCAGCAGCAGCAGTATTTTCCTCTGGGATGACAATCTCAGTGGTCACTTCCTGAACAGACGATTGCTCAACATCATTTTGTGATTCTACCTGTATTTCTTCATCAACGTCTGCAAAGTCATCGATCTGCTGGTCAACATCATCAGTTGGGGCTGCCACTTGGCGGCTTGGTAGCTCGTTCTCCACCCAGAGGGGGGAATCCTCGACAACCCCCACCTTCGTCAGACAAGTCTCCCAGCAAGATGCCCAGATCTGGTCTTGAATGGCTGCAATTTGCTCCACATAGCTGGCCGTCGTAGCGTCGAAACCTTTTTGGTAGCCATCTTCGAAAGCAGCTTTTTTGGTTTGCTCTATTTCAACCAAAGCATGGATGAGGCTGTCTTCAGCAGCTCCAAGCTTGTCTTTTGCCTCTTCAAAGTCTGTTTTGGCTTTGTCTTTTTCCCTCTCTAGTCTAGTGATCGTACGGAGCAGCCTGGTGTTGTTGTTCAGCAACGTGATCCTCTCATTATCAGCATCTTCGAACTTCTGGCCCAGTGTGACCATCTTTTGAATGAACTGGCAAAACACCGAGCAGTAAGTAACGGGTATATCAATACATGAAATGTGGTATACGAAATATACATGATAACTTATATGGAAAGCTCAAATCACATTACCTTGATACCACTGACGAGTCCGGTGGAAACAAGCCGATCAGGTGCGGCCTCGGACTCCTTTTGCATATCAACCGAAAGCAGTAAACCTTGTGCAAGGGCGAGTCATGTCTCCGAAGAGCTGGCGCTATCCCCAATATGAACAGGCCGATCACCCCTAATGAGATTGGGTGCCCAGCTTTGAGGAAGCACCTGAATGTTCGATGAAGGAGGCTGCTAGACCGAAGCAGTGGCGTCTTCAGTTTCTTCACTCCTGGGACGTTTGTCCCGATGAGCATCGACAGCCTCAAGGGAACTATCGTGTTCCCGAGGAGAAGATGAGGATCGTGTTGATCCCCCCCTATTACGACGAGATCGTGGGGGGGGGGGGGGGGGGGGGAGAGGGAGGGGACGGTGCCGCCAGTTGATGCCACCCTATTGGTAGCACCACGCCCTCGTGTGGAGACAGTTAGAAAAGTACTGAGATCAATTGGTTGACGAGTCATCGTACCTGATGTTAAGGGAGATTGAGAGTAGCCCGAGGAGGATGACTAACTGGTAATGCAAAGAGGAACGGGCTGTTGTTCGGGGACAACTGGCCTGCGTTCAGATCTTCTGAGTACCACCCGTGTTTGAGGAATGCCTTCAGGGATAGCAAACTCACCCAGTTGTCCAGCAAGGGTAACACCGGCTTGCAGTCTTGAATTACGTGCTCGGGGAGCAGTGGAGGTGGAAGCGGTACTGATGCTTGGATGGGCGAGCCTCCTGTCAATGACCCCTCTGTACGACGGGTCGTATCCTAGCAGCACTTCAGCGTTACGACCCCGACCAACTGTAGAAGTACCAGGTTCGCCTTTATATTTAAGGATTTTGTTGATGTCCTCTGTTCGAACATAGCTAGGCTCTCGTCTAGGACGTTTGTTGACGTTTTCAGCTGCAAGATCGGAGTTATAAAACCAAATTTAGACACATAGAAAGCTACGAGAAAGCAGTAAACGAACAAATTGCAAAGATCAAAAAAAATAAGGAGCATACGTGGGTATCCCCATATATAGGGGCAGTGGAGACCCACCACCTGACCATCCTCTCCTAGTGGCTCAAAGGCTCCAGTGACGTAAAGGAAATCGATCTCGTGATCCCGAGGAGAGTCTGGCAGGTTTAGCACGAGACGCTTGTCGGCCCTTCTAACTTTGAAGTAATAAGTGTTATATTCAGGGTTTAGTACAATACTGTACCACCACTGAATATCCGAAATTCCTAACTGGGTCCCTAGAATCCTATTCAAAGCTATTACACCCATTATCAGCCTAAAGACGTTTGTTGATACTTGCATGGGGGTGACACGATACCAGTTTAGGATCTGGCGGAGTAATGGGTGAAGGGGAAATCGGACTCCACCTTCGACGATGGCCACAATAGGGATACACATTCTATCCCAGGAGCCACCATCCCTATCTGCTCCTAGAGGGGCGAGTTCGAGTCCTACGTTATCTGGAATGACATATTCCGACCTAAATGCTGCCATGGCAGCAGGGGTATCACAGAGCTTCCTAAACTTACTGGGTCTAGGAGGGTTATCATTATCATCCGCCATGGGTATACTCAGAAAAGAAGAAAAACTGGAAATGGGTACGAACTAAAACCCTAGAAACAACCCACAAATCTGAGAAATGAGATCTCAGATGGAAACCTAAGTAGAAGAAATGGAGTAAGAACAAGGATCTTACAAGAATACTGCGACGATTCCCTGGAATGCAATCGAATTTGCAGATGGCGGAAGGCTTAGAGAGAGAAAGACTGAAAGTTCGAGTGTTTTGGGTAAAAACCCAAAAGGAGCCCTTTCAGGGGTTTAAGGGCAAGTGACGGAGACGAAACGTCTCCTCTCACGCCGTTATAGCTTAAAGTAACGGAAAGCAAAGACCGTTCGGACGCCGTTTCAAAGAACGTCAGTTCGAAATTAATGATTGGCATACGAAAACGTGCCACGTGGAGTCATTGCCCCGAAATGGTATAATGACGGAGGTGCCAAAGGGCGTCAATGAAATATTGAAATTATGACTGCATGGGATCAGAAGAGTCTGGTCTAAATAAAATTCTGTTTCTAAAGCGTCATATATTGCCCCCGAACAGTGGTAAATAGATGAAGCTGGGGAGCAATTGTAGGGAGGTATTTCCGAGAACATACATTTTGTTGCCGAACACGTGATATTCGGGAGCACGTGGTAAGTACGACAGGACTTACCGCCGGGCAGTTTGGTGAACAGCGATATGGACCAATGATATGGGAAGTCATTGATCCATGCAGTCTGTTCGGCAAATTAAGGGCCAATAATATGAGAAGTCATGGCTATAAACTGACTGTTCGACAATTAGAGACATTCCGATTACATTGGACCAAGTTACATATGAAGTAGCTGGTCCAAAGCAGACTGTTCGATTACAAAACAGCCGAACAGATGAAGCAAGAACCAAGCACGTGATACGAGGGATCACGGGTTAGAAGCAATGCAAATGGTACGTGGGACCATAGTTTGAATATAGACAGGACAGTCATCGTACTAAACAAGTGTTCGGCAATATGGACCAGTGACATGAGAAGTCAATGGTCCAAGCCGTCTATTCGGCCATGAGATGGCCGAACAAAGAAGGAGCTCCAATCGAGAGTAGGAGCAGAGGGAATACTCCGGAAGATTCCAGAATAGTCATGTCCCATAAAGGAATAAGATCCCAAGAAAATAGGATCTGAGAAAGATACCCAACGAGTATGGGATGTTTGGCTCTTTATGGAAAAGAATCCTAAAAGGACTCTTTTCCATAAACTGATAAAGGAAACGAGAATCCTTGATATCCTTGGTTTCCTATACGAGTTAGGAATCCTATGGCAACAGGAATGCTTGGGCAACAAGCATACGCATATCTATAAATATGAGGTAAACCTAGAGGCAAAAGGTACGCAATACACTGCATTCTTATTGCTTTCCTACTGAGAATTAGGAT
This sequence comes from Rhododendron vialii, assembly GCF_030253575.1. NCBI lineage: Eukaryota > Viridiplantae > Streptophyta > Magnoliopsida > Ericales > Ericaceae > Rhododendron > Rhododendron vialii. The sequence goes on along the minus strand of NC_080557.1, from coordinate 20,688,371 downwards.
TTGACTGCTAGTACGTGATACTAACTTAGGCATCGGAGGGCCTTTGCCACGAGAGGCAAAGGTGCACTCACCCCCTGTCTATTTTGCAGAGTAGGGTTCCGACGACGAATTAGGGTTCCGGTGAAGAGGTCCGAGAAAGCCGTTGCAGTCCAGTTGATCCGATGCATCAATTGTTTTCATCCCCTTACAGGGCCAGACCCCAACATAATAGACATAGACGAAGACTCGTCCGATAGGGAGCCTCCTCATGACGAAGTTGAAGAGGGGGAAGAGGCCGAGGGAGCTGACGAAGCCGAGTCAGAACAAGAAACTCCAATTGCTTCGTCAAGCCGAACGACCGAGGGAGCGGGCGTCGTAGGAGAATCCTCGTCGCAACTTCCGAAGGCGAAGAGAAAAATCGTTCCAATGGATCCCGACGTAATTCCCGACCGAACGGGGAGGGACCCTTGCCCCTACTTGGAATGCTTCCAAGACAGGAAGAGCTTGAGCGTTTTTCGAGCCGTATACGACCTCCCCGATGATGTAATTATCACGCCGGTCCAAGGCAACCGAATAAGATATAGTGACGAACACATCACCGTTCCCCTGATGGCAATCACGGAAGGGGGTCTTCAGTTCCCGATGCACAGAGTTTTGAGAGAGATCCTTCATCGTTTCAATCTCACTTCATGCCAGCTGAGCGTCAACTCCTACCGCATTATTCACTCGGTAATCATCCTTGCTGAGGTAAAGATGTTCCGACTCGAAGCCTACCATTTTTTTGAAAATTACATGGTGTCGAGAAACGTTCGGTATTCTCGATACTATCTCTGCTCCCGGAGGAAGATGCAAAAGATCATCCCCGAGGGCATGTATGACTCGGAAAAATGGGCCTCCGACTACGTCGAGGTTCGGGGAAATTTCCAATTCCCCGAACCAGAGTACGACCAATTCGAGATCGCCACACGAAGGGGAACGCCGAGTAAGAATAGTTACTGTTATTTCAATGCCATTCCTTCTGTTGCTCTTATTATACTTGTCAGAAATTTAATTAACGATTGTGTTTTTTCTTCGGCAGATACCACCAAGCTCAACAAGGTACTGTTAAGGGCGGCGAGAGGTTGCGGGCTTGCTGACTCCCTTCTCACCATCCCAGCGGAGGAAAGGGACGCCCCAACAATCCTCAAGTACAAAGCTACCTACGGGGGTCGGATCCGAAGAAAGGTAACCGACGAGCTTGAGCAGGCGCCCGAAGAGATTCCTGAGGAACTTCGCCCAAGCTCGGATAAACCTCTCCGAGGGACAATCCGCCTTCCCACCGAAAAAGAGCCGTTCAGAGAGCAAGAAGAGATGCCTCCAAGAAATATCAAGCAAGTCCTCCAGAAAAGGCTGGAGGAAAAAGAAAAGGAGAAGGCCTAGCTCCGGAAGGCTGGAGCCCCGGGCGCTTTGGGCTCGGCTCCAAGCAAGAAAACCCCACCTCCCCCACCCTCTAAAAAACGTCCACTGAGCGCCCCTTCTTCCCCGAAGGAACCACTCGCAAGCAAGAAGACAAGAGCGGCCTCGAAGGAAAAGGGCCAGGAAATGGAGCAGCCGAAGGAAGCATTGGCAGAGGGCGAAGGGAGGGAGCCTGCTTCGGACCTTGACACCCTATGGGTGCCGAACTTCATCACCCCAAACAAGAAACAGGTTCTCAAATCGGACAGCCTGAGGGAGGACCCCTCCCTGGCTTTCACTCTCCACTCGGGGCTTGCTTTACCGAGGGATGTACAGAGTCCCCATTCTCTGAAAGCAGCCCTGAGTGAATACTACTATCATGTCGGAAGGGTAAGTAAATTTTTTCGTACTTGCAATGATTTTCTGTACATCTGCCCTATTTCGTCGAAATAACTTTCATTTTGTTTTGTTTGCAGGCCACCCAATCCATAATGAGTGCCCAACTTCATCTCACCGAGCACGACAAGAAGTCGAAACTGCTGAAGCAGTCGGTCGAGTACAACAAGGGCGTGGCCGAGGATTATAAGAAGAGCCTGGAGCAATCCGAGTTCGCGAGACAAGGCCTGGAAGTTCAGGTTACAAATCTGAACGACCTAATCAAGGGGCTGCAAGAGTCGGCCGAGCAAACGAGGGCCGAAGGAAAAGATGAGGGGCTGGCTGAAGGGAGAGCCCTAGGGCAGGAAGAAATGAAGAAAGAGATGGAAAAGGAAATGCAGGGGCAGTATGAGAAAGGGTATGCCCAGGCTGAAGAGGATGTGGCCGATCAAATCATTGAAGTGCAGGATGAGATCAAGGAAGGCCAGCACAAAGAGAGCTTCATGCTCGGATATAACAGTGGTTTGGATGATGCAGGGGTCGAGCCAGACGATGAAAGGAGGTCCTTGGTAGAGGTCCCGCCCCTGTCATCTGCCGAGGCTGAGCATCCAATCGCTCCTCTTTCCGAGACTGTGGATGCCGCCTCTGCTCCTGGTGAGCAAACGGAGTCTACCTCGGCCGTACCTCCTCCCGACGCCCAATAGATGATGAAAATTTTTGTTTTTTTTTTTTTGTTTTTTTTGTTTTTGTAATGGACATGGTCGGCTTCGAACAAATGGAACCTTACTGAACCAATGAATGTAATTAAGACATGGAGAATCTCTTGGTGAATGATAGTCGTCTTTGTTCTTTATTCTAACAAACTTGCAAATCTGTCTTCTTGTTTGGAATGAATTCATTGTGTTTCCAAGTATAAGAATTTGTGAAGTCTTTTTATTCGGTACGCACATCATAAACCAGAAACCAGAAATTTTCCAAGTCTTTTCAGTCGGAAAAAACGCATACCTCATTGGAGTTACCAAGAAACGAACTTGGTTTACCCATATAGTAGCCCCCTGTTTTATTGTATTACCGTGGGAATAGAATAAGGCAATAGAATGGGTAAACAGAGCCAGACATAGGTCGTACAAACGAGTGATGTGTCGAAGGCTTATGCTAGCGTTTCTCGAACAAAGACATCGAAGGCCACAAGAATTTAGCCCGAACGAAAATACCAAGGGCTACGAGAATTTCACCAGAACGAACAAATCGTCATGGGCTTCGAGATTTTCACCCGAACAAACACATTGTCATGGGCTTTGAAATTTTCACCCGAACAAAAGATGTACCCGGGGCTAGATGAAATACCCCATTCATAAGAACAAAAATAAAGTAGAATAGTGAAAACAAACTTTTATTAAGTACATGACGCTCAAAAGTGTATTGGCCGAACATAAATGTAAATACAATAGAAGAAAAATAAAAAGATGGAGGATGCCAACACTAGCCATGGAATTTCCTAAGTTTTTGAGCATTCCATGGATTGGCAATTGGCGTTCCATCCATTTCAGCAAGCTTGTAGACACCATGCCCGATCTTCTCCACCACTCGGTAAGGTCCTTCATAGGGATCCTTCAGCTTGGTTAGCTTTGACGCTTCGGTAACCATCCGAAGGACTAAGTCCCCGATGTTAAATGGACGAGCGCGAATACTGCGGTTGTAGCCCCTTGCGACTTCTTGCTGATACGCGGCGTGCCGAAGGTTAGCATCGTCACGTAGTTCTTCGGCGAGGTCTAACTCGGTTCCCACAAGCGCATTGTTGTCTACAGGGTTAAAATTCTCCGTGCGGGCTGTAGGGATCATAGTAGACAAAGGGAGGACAGCTTCCATACCATAGGCCATAGCAAATGGAGTATGGCCGGTAGACCGCCGAGGTGTTGTACGATAGGCCCATAAGACGTGTGGAAGCTCTTCCACCCACTTACCGAGTTTTCGATCCAGACGGTGCTTCAGCCCCCGAGTGATGGTCTTGTTCGATGCTTCGGCTTGTCCATTACCTTGAGGATAGGCCACCGAGGAATTATGGATGGTGATGTGGTGCTTCGCATAAAAAGCTTTGAGGGCGGACGTAACAAACTGAGAGCCATTGTCAGAAAGGATGGCGTACGGTACGCCAAACCTCGAGATGATGTGCTTCCAAATGAAGCGTTCCACGTCACCTGCGGTGGTCTTGATCATGGGGGAAGCTTCAACCCACTTGGTGAACAAATCCGTGGCAGTGTGCATATACTCAAATCCTCCAGGTGCCTTCGGCATCTTGCCTACTATGTCAAAAGCCCAAACCGCAAATGGCCAGGGACTAGTGATCATTTTAAGGGGGAAGGATGGCTGGTGGATGAGTGATGCTTGCTTTTGGCACCGAACACATTGCTTCACGTATTCTTCGGATTGCTTCACCATTTTCGGCCACCAATAGCCTTGCGTCAGAGCACGCTGTGCAAGGGACCGTCCTCCTGAATGAGCCCCACAGCTTCCCGAATGGAGTTCCTCCAAGACGGCCTGCACGAGGTCGTCGTGGACAACGCGCAGATCGGGTCCGGTGAAAGTTCGTCGGTAAAGGTTGCCCTTCGGATCCAGGAAAAAGTTGGCCGCTCGACAGCGGAGTTTGTATGCCTCGCGGTTGCTCGTCGGTAGCACTTGGTTCTTCAAATAAGCAACCACTAGATCCAGCTGGCTTGGACCGAGGGTGATTGCCATGACCTGTTCACACGGCTGTTCGAAGCTCGGTTTGGGGACCTTGTCAAAGGTGATGGTGCGATTGCCCGAGGTCTTGTAAACCGAAGCAAGACCTGCCAGGGCGTCAGCATGTGCGTTATGCTCCCGAGCAATACGTGGTTTACGTAAGCATTCATACGTTGATCTTTGGCTTGATAATCATCATTTAAATGTCCCACAATGAGCTGAGAGTCACAAAAGACATGAACCGAATCTGCATCCAGCCGAAGAGCAAGTTGGAGGCCTGCAATCAGAGCTTCATACTCCGCCTCGTTGTTCGTTGCCGTGTATCCAATCGAAACAACGCTTTCATGCACTGTTTCGCTCGGAGACACAAGGACGATGCCCGCACCAGCCCCGTGAACATTTGAAGCTCCATCGACGGTCAGTCGCCAGGCGTCGTCGGAGAAGAGCTTCCATTGCCGCTTGGGTTTCTTTCGTCCAAGGGAGTACCGAGCACGGAGTGGCTCCGAAGGACGGCTGGACGGTCCCTCCAAAACCTCTTCTTCCAGAATCCGAGCTTCTTCAGCGGCGGTGGCCAAGGCATTGGCCTCGTCTTGCAGGCCAGGAGTGAGTTCGACAAAGGCCTGACCTTTGGTAGCTGTCCGAGGCTCAAACTGGATGTCGAAGTTAGCCAAGTCTTGAGAGAATTTCAGGATCCGGCTCGACGTGTCCGTCTTCTGAAGAACAGCTTTGAGAGGAAACTCAGTGAGGACCACAATCTTATGGGATTAAAAGTATGGCAAGAGGCTCGTTTTAGCTGAAACGAGAGCCAATGCCAATTTCTCCATAGGCAGATACCTCGTCTGAGAGTCCGTCATCGTTTTGCTGGAGTAGAAGATTGGTTGATGCTCCATCCCCTCTTTCCGAACAAGAACCGCGCTCGTTGCATGATCAGAAACAGCAAGGTAAAGATACAGATCTTCATCGGGTAGGGGCTTGACGAGCAAAGGAGAGTAGGCCAGGTATTGCTTTAAAGAATGCTGTAGGGAGGTATTCCCGAACACATACATTTAGTTGCCGAACATGTGATATTCGGGAGCACGTGGTAAATATGACAGGACTTACCGCCGGGCAATATGGTGAACAACGATATGGACCAATGATATGGGAAGTCATTGATCCATGCTGTCTGTTCGGCAAATTAAGGGCCAAGTTATATGTGAAGTAGATGGTCCAAAGCAGACTGTTCGGTTATAAAACAGCCGAACAAATGAAGCAAAGAACCAAGCACGTGATACGAGGGATCACGGGTTAAAAAGCAATGCAAATGGTATGTGGGACCATAGTTTGAATATAGACATGACAGTCATCATGCTAAACAAGTGTTCGGCAAGATGGACCACTGACATGAGAAGTCAATGGTCCAAGCCGTTTGTTCGGTCATGAGATGGCCGAGCAAAGAGAGAGCTCCAATCAAGAATAAGAGCATAGGGAATACTCTGAAAGATTCCAGAGTAGTCATGTCCCGTAAAGGAATAAGATCCCGGGAGTATAGCATCTAGTAAAGATACCCAATGAGAATGGGATGTTCAGCTCATTATGGAAAAGAATCCAAAGAGGACTCTTTTAATGAGCTGATAAAGGAAGCGAGAATCCTTGATGTACTGGGTTTCCTATACGAGTTGGGAATCCTATGGAAACAGGGATGCTTGGGCAACAAACATACGAAAATCTATAAAGAAGAGGTAAACCTAGAGGTAAAAGGTACGCAATACTCTGCATTCTTGCTTTCCTACTGATAATTAGGATTTGACTGCTAGTACGTGATACTAACTTTGGCATCGGAGGGCCTTTGCCAAGAGAGGCAGAGGTGCGCTCACCCCCTGTCTATTTTGCAGATTAGGGTTTTGACGACGAATTAGGGTTCCGGTGAAGAGGCACGAGAAAGCCGTTGCAATCCAGTTGATCAGAAAGCATCAATTGTTTTCATCCCCCTACAATTGGCGCCGTCTGTGGGAAAACAACCAGCTTTTTAGAAAAATAAGTACGATGGAAGAAGATCCAGTTACTCCGTTTAGTCCAAAGGACCAGTTGGGTGGGGGAAGAGATAAATCCCCACCAGGCGCTCCGAGAAAGCCAACTGGTAGACATGACAGAGGTAACTCCAAAGAAAAAGGAGACAAAACTGCTATTGGCTCCACGAGAAGGAGTATGTCACATCGAAGGGATGAGTCAGACATCCGTTCAAGAAGTATACACGATGACAATGATCTCCTAGATAAAAAGAGAGGAGAAATCGAGAAGTATGCTCGTTTGATTAAGAAACGAGAGTATGAGATACAGGAGTTGCAGCGGATATGAGAGCACCCAGAAGATTCTGGACTCTCTCGTAGGCATTCCCCAAGAGATGGAAGGACGCTGGTAGTCCATAAGCAGACCCATTCACGAAGAAGAAGGAGCAGAAGTCCTGTCATAGGGCGTTATGAGGCTTCTCCACGAAAAAGGGGAAGAAAAAGTAAAAGCCCAACACCCGAGAGAAAGGCTTCTTCACGAAAAGGGAAGAGCAGAGACAGAAGTTCCACCCCCGAAGAGGAGGGAACTAGGAAACATCATCGAGACAGGTACGAGAGACCTGATGCTGATTGGGCCAAAGCCACGGCTCACATATCCAAAGAGTTCGAGGATGGGACAGTGATTGCACGAGAAGCAGCACGCAAGGCATTAAGTAATATTGTGGCCTCCCCATTTACAAAGAGGTTGCAAGAGGCTAGGTTGCCGAGCAGAGTGAAGCACGGTGCGTTTGTACTTTACGAGACAAATACGGATCCCGTGGCTCACATACAGCATTATCAACAAGCTATGTTTATGCATGAAGGGGATGATTCCATCTTCTGCAAGATGTTTCCCTCCAGTCTTGGCAAGGTGGCTTTATCCTGGTTTCATAAACTGGCCCCACGATCCATACGAGGATGGAGGCAGTTGGCCGAGGAATTCACTGCTCGGTTCTTGACAAGCAGAAAAGCCCCAAAGACCTTTGAGAGTCTTTCCACCATGAAACAGGAGGAGAACGAGCAGATCAGGGATTATGCAAAGAAGTACTGGGAGACTTTCAACGAGATTGAAAGTTGCAGTGAGGAGTACGCAATTGCAACCTTCAAGACTGGTTTGCCTGTTCGGGGAGAGCTGCGCCGCTCATTGAATAAACATCCGGTAGCCACCCTGGCTAAATTGATGGAACGGATAGAGCAACACGCCAGAATGGAGGATGACATACTCTGTGAGGATGGCAGGACGGTTGCCGAACAGCCAAAGGCACCTGCCAAAAAGGTGGATAAGCCAGAGCCCAAGACTTATAGAGAGAGAAGGGAATATGGGCAGGCTAAGAAAGAGCCGTACAAAGATAAGCAAGCTCCTGACCCAAAAGCTTTCTTTTCTATCACTACGGTTTGGAAGGAACCAATATACAGGATTCTTTATCGAATAAAGAATCAGCCATATTTCAAGTGGCCCCCGAGTCTAGGTGGAGACAAGGATGCAAAACGTGCTACGAATCAACACTGCAGTTACCACAAAGATTGGGGCCACATGACCGAGGATTGTGAGATGTACAAGAGGCACCTTGATGATTTGGTCTCTCGGGTCTATCTCAAGGAATTTATCCAAGAGGATCCTAAGGAGAAAGGGAAGGCAATGGAGCTGGGTTACGAGCAAAACCCTAAAGGAATAATCCATATGATACATGGGTTGGCCACACCTTACACGAGAAAAGAGGTTAGGCTGTTACAAAGGCAAGTTAAGCACGATCCGCACATGATGCGATTGGGAAACAAGAGAGGGCGAGAGACTGATGTATGCAATGAGAGCTTGGCATTCAGTGATGATGACCTAGGAGAGGTCCAAATACCCCACAACGATGCATTGGTCGTAACCCTACGAGTTGGGGAATATGACATTGAGAGGATCCTTGTGGACTCAGGAAGTTGTACAGAGGTGTTGTACTACGATGCGTTCAAGAAGCTGGGGCTGGCCCAAACAGACTTAGAGCAGTCTACAACACCTCTCATTGGGTTCGGTGCAGGAGCAGTCTGGCCCCTAGGGAAGGTAACGTTACCTGTTCGGGCTGGGTCAGTGGTGTTGAGAACAGATTTCCTAGTGGTCGATGTTCCTTCTTCCTATAACGCGATTATAGGGAGGACATGGTTGCACAAGATGAGAGCAGTCTCCTCGACTTATCACCAGATGGTGAAATTCCCAGGTTCAAATGGGATTGAGGTACTTAAAGGCAATCAGAAGGTGGCACAACAGTGTTTGATTTCCATCATTAAAATAGCCCCAAAGGTCCACCATGTTCATACATTAGAAGTACCAGATCAACCAACTATCGAGGATGTTGGAAGAACTCCGGCTGAAAAAGTGGTTGAAGGCTTGGAGAAAATTCAGATCAACGAGACTGATCCTGAAAGATATTTCTTAATTGGAGAGTCATTACCAGCAGACGAAAAGGCTGAATCAATAAGAATTCTGAAGGAATATATTGATGTATTTGCATGGGTGCCAGAGGAAATGCCCGGGGTGGATGCAGGTGTGATTTGTCACCATTTAAACATTGATCCTCAGCACAAGCCAGTTATTCAGAAAAAATAGAGGGCAGCCGTGCAGCATGTTGATGCAGTAATTGAGGAAGTCAATCGTTTACTGGAGGCTAAAGCAATACGTGAAGTCCATTACCCAGAGTGGTTATCCAACACCGTTGTGGTGAAGAAAAAGAATGGGAAATGGCGTGTCTGTGTAAACTTCACAGACCTAAACAAAGCGTGCCCTAAGGATAGTTTTCCTCTGCCCAGGATTGACCAGTTGGTTGACGCAACCTCTGGTTATGAGCGAATGAGTTTTCTTGATGCATATCGAGGATATCATCAGATTGCTATGTTTGAACCTGATCAAGAGAAGACTTCGTTTATTACACCACGAGGGTTGTACTGTTATAGTGTTATGCCGTTTGGGCTGAAGAATGTTGGGGCAACATACCAAAGACTTGTAACCATCATGTTCAAGAAGCTCCTTGGGAAGACTATGGAAGTCTACATAGATGATATGGTGGTAAAAAGTCTAGAGAAACGGGGGCATATTGCTGATTTGAAAGAAGTTTTCGAAATCTTGAGGAAATACAAACTGAAACTCAATGCCTCGAAATGTGCGTTTGGAGTTGGTTCAGGAAAGTTCTTGGGCCACTTGGTAACCATGAGAGGGATAGAGGCAAATCCCGATCAGATTGCTGCCCTACAGAGGCTACAGAGTCCCAAAACTACTAAAGAAGTCCAGAGGCTGACTGGAATGGCAGCAGCACTTAACAGATTCATCAGCAGGTCAAGTGATAAGTGCAGACCCTTTTTTCAATTGCTGAAAAAGAGGGAGGGATTTGAATGGGGAGCAGAGTGTGAACAGGCCTTCCAGGACCTGAAGAAGTATCTGGCAGAGCCCCCACTTTTGTCAACTCCATTGCCAGGTGAGCCTTTAATTTTGTACTTAGCTGTTTCTGAGCATGCAGTAAGTGCAGTCCTGCTGAGGGATTTGGGGATCGAACAAATCCCTATATATTATGTTAGTAAAACGATGCTAGATGCAGAGACGAGATATCTGCCGTTAGAAAAACTTGTCCTGACACTTAGGACAGCCACCAGGAAACTGCCACACTACTTCCAAAGCTACAAGGTTGTAGTTTAAACTGAGTTTCCATTAAAATCATTGCTTCGAAAGGCAGACTTCTCGGGAAAGATCTCGACATGGTCCGTGGAGTTAAGCCAGTATGATCTCGAATATCAGCCACGCACAGCAATCAAAGGCCAAGTGTTGGCTGATTTTGTGGCAGAAATTTCCCCAACTATTGCTCCCCTGCCTCCTACGAGAAAGGAACAGGTGGCTAAGACATCATCCATGAAGGATCAACCCGTAGCCGAACAGGATCCCAAGGAATGGAAGCTATTTGTCGATGGATCAGCATGTAATACTGGTTCTGGAATTGGGGTTGTCCTTTTTCCTCCTCAAGGAGTTCTGATTGAACTATCTGTTCGGCTTGGATTCAGTGCATCGAATAATGTGGCTGAATATGAGGCACTCTTGGCTGGATTGAGGAGTGCAAAGACCCTTAAAGCAAAACGGGTTACGGTGTATTGTGATTCCCAGCTTGTGGTGAATCAGCTGTCCGGCGAATATGAAACTCGAAATGAAAAGATGGTGGCCTATGTGCAGGTACGCAATACTTGTGCAGGTAAAAGGTACGCAATACTCTGCATTCTTGCTTTCCTATGATAATTAGGATTTGACTGCTAGTATGTGATACTAACTTTGGCATCAGAGGGCCTTTGCCAAGAGAGGCAGAGGTGCGCTCACCCCTTGTCTATTTTGCAGATTAGGGTTCCGACGACGAATTAGGGTTCCGGTGAAGAGGCACGAGAAAGCCGTTGCAATCCAGTTGATCATAAAGCATCAATTGTTTTCATCCCCCTACAAATGCAAAGCCTGTTCACACTCTTCGGTCTAAACGAATCTGCATTGGCTAGTGGTGATTGCTCGGAAAAACGGACGGCAGAGATCACTCGAACGTCGGATAAAGTGGCTCAGGGCAGCAACCATTCCCGTAAGTCACTGTACTTCTTTAATAGTAGTCGGAGCTCGGAGCTGTTGCACGGCCAGGATTTGCGCTGGATCAGCTTCGATCCCTCGGCGACTTACCATGTAACCAAGAAATTTTCCCGAACTTACGCCAAACGCACACTTTTCGGCATTGAGACGAAGCTTCCTTTGTTTCAAAACAGCAAAGACCTCTCCCAGGTCCCGAAGGTGGTCCCGAGCGAACCTGCTTCTGCAAACCAGATCATCGATATAAGCTTCTACTTTTTTGCCGAGCATTCCAGGAAACATCCTTGTGATGGAGCGTTGGAAGGTCGCACCAGCATTCTTCAAGCTGAACGACACGACCTTGTAGCAGTAAGTGCCCCGAGGAGAAATAAAGGCCGTCTTCTCCTGATCTGCCGGATCCAAAGCTATTTGGTGATAGCCTCGATATGCATCCATAAAGCTCAGGCATTCGCATCCTGCCGTTGCGTCCACCATTTGCTCAATCCGAGGGAGGGGGAATCTATCCATAGGGCAGGCGTCGTTGAGGTCCGTATAATCCACATTAACCCGCAGCTTCCCGTTTTTCTTCGGCACAACCACCGGATTGGCAAGCCAGGTGGGGTATAGGACTTCCCGAATGACGCCAGCCTCCAACAGTTGATCCACCTCTGTCATTACAGCTTCGATATGCGCGGCGGACGAGCGTCGGACTTTCTGAACCACCGGCCGCCTACTTGGATCGACATTCAATGAGTGCATGGCGAACGAAGGATCCACTCCCGGCATGTCCTGGGGAGTCCAAGCAAAAACTTCGATGTTCCTCATCAGGAAGTCATACATCTCCTCGCGTTCGGCGATGCTCAGAGAACTCCCAATTAAAAAATATCTTCCTTCGCCCCCAGGGATGGGGAAGCGTATTAACTCCTCGGTAGATCGTCGTTCGGCCGGCACTCCCACATCTTCGACTATAGGAACGGGAGTGGCTTCCACGCATTGCACCTCCATACAGCTCTGTTTGTTTGTGACAGTGCTGATGTAGCATTTCTTTGATTGGATTTGATCCCCTCGGAGGCTTTCTTGGCGTCCATTCCATCCAATAAATTTGACCACCTAGTGATAGGTAAAAGCGACTGCCTTCATTTCATGCAACCAGGTTCGGCCGAGTATGACGTTGTATGGACTGGGAGAAGCAACCACCACAAATTCAATTTCGAGAACCCGTGACCCCCCCGCACAGGAAGAGTGATTAAGCCGAACGGCCAAACCGGGGCTCCAGTGAAGCTAACAAGGGGAGTGGATGCTGTCCGAAGCTGAGCGAGAGATAATCCGAGGCTCAGGAATGTTGAGTAAAACATCACGTCCGCCGAGCTTCCTTGATCTATCAATACCCGTTGTACGGTTGATTTTTCAATAGCAACAGTAACGACGAGGGCGTCCGTATGAGGGACTTGAACACCTTTCAAGTTGTCGGATGAAAAGGTCATAGTACTGTCGAGGCTCGAATCCTCCCACTTTCGCTTGCCCGAAGCGCCAATGTTGCAAACGGATAAAGAAGAGACGACTTTGTCAATTTCTGAGCGAAGCTTGGCCGCCCTTCCTTCGGAAACCAATCCTTGTATAACGCTTACAAGATTGCCGATAAGTGGGGGAGGTGGTGGAAGTGGATTTCGCCGAACGTTGATCCACTGATTCAGGTGCCCAACCGCTGCAAGCTCTTCTAGATACCGTTTGAAAGGCGGGCATTGTGTGGTGTAGTGGCCGCGCTCCTTGTGGTACGTGCGCATCCCTGGTCCGCTACCGACGGAAAACAAAGAATGGCAATTTGCCGATGATGTTGAGGAGTTTATAGATAGGTTCGGTGAATACGGTATGCTCGGCAACGTACTCGTCTGGCCGTGGCTCCCTCTTCGTTTTTGGCCACGACTGCGGCTGTGAGTGCTGCGGAGGTCGACCCTTGTTGTTCGGCTTGTTGGTTGCTTGGCCTGAACCGCCTTGGCCTCCTTGCCCCTGGCGAACGTTTGATACTTGTTTCTTCGCCCCTGTTGTCTTGGCATGTTCGGGAACCTTTGGAGGATTTCGCTCGGCCATGGCTTCTTCGTGGACGCAATCCTTGTCGATTATGGCCATGAGCTCTCCCATTGTTTTTGGCGGATTACGTGAGAGATCACGGAACATTGCCGAGGTTAGATCCAGCCCGTTCATAAAAGATTCGGCCGCAACTCCTTGATCACAATCGGGAATAAGATTATAAACTTCCTAGTAGTGCTCGGTATACAGCCGAAGAGTTTCTCCAGCCGCTCTCCGCATGTTCACCAGCATAGACAATGTCTTCGGCTGAATGTTGCTGGTGACGAAGCGTTTACTGAACTCCAACTCCAGCTCGTTGAAGCAAGAAATTGATTTGGGCTCCAACTGGTTGTACCATAGCATAATTGGCTCGCTGAGAGTGAGTGGGAAGATCTTGCACATAAGGGCATCAGAAAAGTTATGTAGGCTCATAGTTTGTCTAAAGCGACAAACGAACGTGACTGCGTCTTCTTTTGCCTCATAACGCTTCAGCTTCGACATGACAAACCTGTCCGGCGGTCGCTCCTGTTGAATAGCGTCCACGAAGGGGGAAGCCTTTGCCTTCCCGAGCTTCGAATTATCCTCTTGAACTGGGGTTTGCGGGACAATAGGGAGGGGAACGTCAACACGCGGCTCTGGAGTCTTTCTTCGTTCTCGTCGATGGTGCCGGTGATGCTCTTCTTTTTCCTTCGGTTTCCGAGTTGCTGGAACCGAAGGCGCACGCGCCTCTCCTCTTGAACCCGCCAAGTGTGCATGCCGAGGTTGAAAACCTGGGTCGATGGGTTGGTACATGGTCGGCAAACCCGTGAACTGATCGTACAAGACAATCGTATTATTGTGTTCCGAACGGTTTCCTTTGCTGTCCGTTCTGTGGCGACTGCCAGAGTTAACCGAACGCCTCACGTCGTGGTGTTCGGATTCGTGTCGTGATCGTGCCAAATATTCCCGGTTGCTGCTGGTACGTGTGCGCCAAGGTGGATCGTTTAAATCCACGGGCCTCTCCCCACTTCTTGGACTCATTTGTCGTTCGGAACAGAATTGTGCTCGGGCTGACGCGCCCCCTTTATTGGTACCGGCAGTGGAGCCTATAGCCAAGGATCGTGAGTTCTCGGTACGAATAACGCTCGTCAGCCGAGGTCTTGGAACTCCTTGGTCAAGACGCTCAAATACAGTTCGTTGCTCGGAAACTGCGGGTTCGGCCGTTGGGGCTGGACGAAATGGTCTGCTTCGTTTGCGGAGTTTGTTCGGTCGACTGGGCTCGGCTGGATGTCCGAGCACAGGAGTTGTGGTCATTCCGCCGTCCCGCTCCTCCAGCCGTTGTTGTAGCATGGCAATAACCGCCGCCTGACGCTTCTGTTCGGCCAAGGCTATATCCAACTCGGTGGGTGGAAAAGAAAGTTGGCGGGCCACGTGGGGAACCGTCCTAGCCGTTTGACGGGGCTCGAGGTTGATAGACCCGTAGCCCTCCAACCCAAGGGTAAAGTTCTCTGGACCCGGAGGTGAGAAGTGTTGAGCCATTTGTTTCGTTTAAACGTGAGGATCAAACAGAATTTGAGATGAAGATCGAATCAGGCCTTCAACTGGTTAAGAACATGAAGAACACAAAAAACACCCCAAAGGTTGTGTTCATCCCCAGCAAAGTCGCCAATTGTGGGGGCGTGAATTCTTCGTGAACCTTCCTGTGTAGCTATCTTCGTGTGTGGAACGGTGAGAGCTAACTCCAATCTTGATGTACGTGCAGAACCGGAGGGGGTTGTTCCTCCAGGAAGAAGCTCCGACGAACTAGTCAGTAGGTGGAGAAGAGAAGAAGTTTAGTGAGAAAAAATGCTGGTAGAGAGAAGAATGCTGTTGTTCAAGAGTCCAGAGCCTCCTTCTTAGTGATGTTGCTCTTCTATTTATAGGCAAAGGGGGTGGAGTGCTGAGCAAGTTGGTCATACTTTCCACGTGTTACGTTCTACTCGGTTGGCGCCTTGTAGCAGGGCCATTTAATGAACACCACTTCCCAAGTCTTACAGAGCCACATGGGTCGATGTCAGAAAGGTCACATCGTTCAGAGATGTCACTTCGAATATCAGAAAAGACAGCCTACTTATCAGTAGATATTTATGGAAGGTTCCATAATCGCCTGCACTCGGCAGGACCCACTTCTGCCATACGGAATTATCCGAGCGTTTGGTGTCCTTACCGAAAAGAAACTTATCCGAACAAGTGGATGTTCTTACCCGTGCGTTTGGTAAGACCCCCGAGCGAACTCAAGTGTACGTACGTTCGGATATAGCTTATGACGTTCGGTGAAGTACTCGTGGTTCCGGCTATCCTTCGGATAGATATTGGCATATCAAGCCGAAGCCCAAACTTATTTACAGGTGAACTGAGACAGCTTAGATAACGGGTCAAACAGTGTGCGAACTTTCATTCCCCCTTCTGGACCTTGTGAACCCTGTGATCCTTCGGATATTTCGGCCCCCTACAGTGAGCCTTTTTAAATTTAATTTGTCAGTAAAATAGATTACGAATATGTGAGTATTTAGATGTACATATATATGTGTGCATCATAAATTTCAAAACAAAGTAATGTTTTGAATATAATTTGAAGAAGAGATTATAATCTACGAGCTAGGTACTTTGTCTTTTGGTTCAAATGTGGTTGAAGAACGTAGAATGATTGATAATGCAAAAAGCTAGTTCCTATGGGCTTTATCCTTCAGTTTTGAGAATTAATGTTGGCATGACATGCAGATTGTATTTTCCATCCCGCTCCAAAACATACAACTCGAATACGGAAATGCCCTTTCCATCAACATTGTGCAAATGTCCTAGTTCAACATTTACATTCATCGATTCATTTTCTTTTACTTATTTGGGTTTTTCTTTTCCATGCAAATCAAAAGGCAAACTATGAGTATATTTTGGTATGCGTAAACAATTTCTAATTAGATGTAATATCACCAGTTAAATGGGGTGGGTACTCAAATTTCAAGGAATTAGCTAATTAAGTTTTAACATATACTCTATCCGTCCCTAAATAAGTGTCCGGCGCAAAAAACTAGGTCTTCAAAAAAATACATTTGTTTGGTTAAAAAATCAATTTTTTTCACAAATCAATAGATAGCAATGGGTTCTATTAGATTGTGAAAAAAATTAAATTTTTTAATGAAAAATATGCATGTTTTGTAAAATTTAGTTTTGCGCGCCGGACACTTATTTAGGGACGGAGGGAGTAATATTGTAGCAATGCCATTTTGCGTCAGCCATAAAGGAATATATTGCCTCATGTTGGCGCGGATAAAGGAGAACTGTCTCATTAAATATTTGTTCTCACATGCGCACACCCTATAAAATAGAACCCTAAGGATCCATTCTTTCTTCAGTTTTCTCCAACCAAGAAAAGCTAGCTCTAAGCCACGGTGTGCAGTACTTAATTGGGTTATTGTTA
This sequence comes from Rhododendron vialii, assembly GCF_030253575.1. NCBI lineage: Eukaryota > Viridiplantae > Streptophyta > Magnoliopsida > Ericales > Ericaceae > Rhododendron > Rhododendron vialii. The sequence continues at coordinate 20,671,765 of NC_080557.1, read as the reverse complement.
ATTCGATAGTTTAATTATTACTATTTTTAAACAGTTTTTATATATTCAATATACATCTAAGCTTTGTCTTTGTTAATTCGATAGTTTAATTATTACTATTTTTAAACAGTTTTTATATATTCAATATACATCTAAGCTTTGTCTTTTCAGGGTAATTGATGATTCGATCATGAAGACGAAGACCACCACCTTCTTCCTTGTACTCTTTGCAACCCTACTTCTGACCCTTGGACCTCTTCAAGCCGATGCAGAAAAAGCAAACTACCGTCGGCTCCTAAGCGACGGCTGGAATTATGATGCTGGTGAATCATCCGATCAAAGCAGCCACCACCAGACCACTAGTACTGACCCACCAGATACATGGGTGCGGAAAAGAGAAAGCCAAGGTCACCCATTCCCCTAATATCAGAACCAAGCTTGATGCTGAAGAGGGTACTTATGCAATGTTATCTTATTTGTCCGATGGTCCTTAGTCCTGACCAATCGTTCCATGGTACACCCATGTGGTTGGCCTATAGAAACGTATGGTACTGAGATATGATAAGCTTGTGTGTGACTTGTTTGGTCTGTGTGATGCTTGGCCTGGCTTGTAGTCCAAGTACTATCATGCTTTGTAAGATACTAAATAGAAATCTTAAATAAAATGACCATGCCTGGCTTGATGGAAGCATGGTTCTTGTGTGGACTTATATCATCATCATCATCTTCTTCTTCTTCTTCTTTTATCACCGTGTGGAGTTATATATAGGCTCACTTTCTCTTGTCTAGCCTCTTCTTCGTTTAGGATTTTCACTGTTTTTTTTTTTTTCCTTGTGGAATCTTCCTTTTATGTATCTCTTTCTAGAGTAAGAAACAAAGATTTAATTTTTTTTATACTTCTTATATATATGTGTGTTTTTGTCCCATATATCGTTGTGGTTTTAAACGAATTTTGGTCAATTTTTTTTTCCAAATAAAACTAAATGTTTTATTGGATTGTCTTTATTGATTAAATTGTTTTGTTAATTATAAAACCGAACCTAGACTTTCTAACTTAGGAAACCCTAACCCTAGAAACCCTTAGTATATAAAATGGGTATTTAAATAGGGGTCTTGTATCTTAGACATACTTATGTCTCCATCCTAATTAGTTTGAATTACTATGCTTCATCTTGACTTTCCAATAAAACCCAAAACACCCTTCAAAACACTCTTGCTGCGGGGTGTCCCATGCCCCCTTCTCTAACACACTATGGTGGATTCCAATAGAAAGTGTATAGATCTCACTGCAATGTGTGATTGAAAAAAGATTTAGACATCACGTGGCGGTGCCCCAAAGTATAGAATAATTTTTTCCTCGATTAACTCTTAACCATTAAACATTTGACAAGTCAGCACCAAAAATATCCCCCTTAATTTTTATCCTAATCATGATTACGTCTTTGGTGGCTACACTAATCTCGCCAATGGTGCTAACCCCATTGTCGATCCATTAATTACTTCTTTGTGATTCTATCCCAATAAATAATTCAAATACAGCCCCATTTTTCCTTTTCTCTTTTGTAGGAATAAGAAAAAATGAATTTCGAGGATAAAAATAAAATTACATATTGTCTCATTGATCTCTCTGATGGATTTTTTGTCACGAATTTTACATGATATTAAAAAATTATGTGTTCAAAAAATAAAGTTACACATAGCTAGCATATGTGACGTCAATCCCCCAATCCATTGGTTTTTTTTTTTTGTTCAAACGGCATACATGAGGGTTAGGGGAGTTAGTTAATTAATGGGGAAAAAACTGAAATAGTCCTTGTAGTTAAGTATTTGTGTCAATTTAGTCCATGTAGTTGTAATTGGCTCGATTTACACTCTGTACTTTTCATTTTGTTTCAATTTGGTTCAATTACTAACTTTCGTTAGTCCGCCATTAGTCCTTTAAACTACAAAATCATATGGCCCCCTTTTTTGGGGTTAAAATAGACTCGTTCGGCTAAATAAGCCAACTGGCTTATGTTTTTATCCTTATTGAATTTTTTTTGTATTTGTTAGTTTTTCGTCATTTTTTTGGGGTTATTGCATCGTTATGATGAGAGGAATCTAAAAAGTAAAAAATTATGATCGAAATTTAATTTTTTTTAATAAAGACGAAAAAATTGGCTCATTGGCTTATTTTTGTCTTTATTCAAAAAAAAAAAGGTTTCGATCATAATTTTTTACTTTTTAGATTCCTCTTGTTATGACGATGCAATAATTCTCAAAAAAATAACGAAAAACTAACAAATACGAAAAAAAAATTGAATAAGGACAAAAAAATAAGCCAGTTGGCTTATTTAGCTGAATAGGGTTACTCATTCCCCTCTTGTCCTAATATACCTCCAAACCAAAAAACAGCTCATTTTTCCATTCTCCATTGATAAGGAGGCACTTGGGAAGAAAGTTGGTTATAATTTTCTACAAAAAGTTGCCGTCGAATTCAACATTTTCATGATCAGCCATGAGGCATCATGTAACGCCCCGATTTCTCAAGGGATTTCGGGAACATTAACTCTAAAATACACTGAATTTTACAAACTATTAGGCCCTTATTTATCCTTATACAAAATTTACAATTTCAAAATAATACAAAAATCTATGTACATTTACTTAATAAAAGCAACTCCAGAGCGACTCTAACACTACAAGAAAAATCAAAATTGATGAAGAAAAAGTGGCGACGAAATTTAATTTTGTCACTAAATGAGTATATTTGGCGACGAAAAAATAAATTCGTCACCGTTTTGACATCTTCCGTGACGAAATAATTTTGTCATCAATTATACCTATTTAGCGACGAAAAAAATATTTTCGTCACCAAAAGTACCCATTTGGCGACGAAATACATTTTTCGTCACCAAAAGCTTAAAAAAGGTGACGAAATTATTTTTTGTCGCCAAAGATAATCATTTGGTGACAAAAAATATATTTCGTTGCTAAATGAGACCAATTTAGTAACGAAATATTTTTTTCGTCACCAAATGCTTAACTTTGGTGACGAAAAATAATTTCGTCACCATTTTAACGCTTTCAGGGACGAAAAATATATTTCGTCATCAAATGGGTACCTTTCGTGATGAAATTTATAAATTACGCTTCGTCACTAAATGTATTTCGGACATAACTCTTTACTAAAAACTCCGATTGAGATAATTCAAATTGTGTTTGAACAATAACTCAATTGCCTACAACTTTCATGTTTATCAAAATTACTAATTTTAATGTTTAAAGGTTCAAAATTGCATTCAAAATATATTTTAATGTAAAACATATATGTTATATATTAGATATTTCAAATATTTACTGAAAAGTGTGTGTGGTGCAGTTGGTTAGAGCTTGCGCGAAAAACTCAATAGAATCGGGTTCGAAACCTAGCAGGAGCAAGAAAGAAGGATTTTTTTCCCATATGAAAACGTCTTTTGCAACGAAAATTTTCGTCACCGATGAAACTCATTAGTGACGAATTTTTTCGTCGCCAAAAGGAATAATTTATGACAAAAAATTTCGTCATCAAAAAGCACAATAAGCGAGGAAAAAAATTTCGTCACAAATTATTCACTTTTTGATGACGAAGTATTTTGTCATCAAAAGACACTATAGGTGACGAAAAATAGATTTCGTCACCAGGTAGGAATCCTCGACAACCTTTAGTCGACAAATTTTTTTTCGTCACCTATATTATTTGTGACGAAAAACAAGCAATTTGTGACGATTTTCATTCGTCACCCAATGTAATTTTTCTTGTAGTGTAATTTTGACACGAATTCCAAGCAACGTTGGCCCAGACTCCGTTTCAGGGGTCCCACCTGTATCAACTGCTCCACTGTGGAATCCTGCACACTCTGGCAAATTGAATGCCGAAGCAAACGATTTGCCAGGATACAAACGTATCCTGAGTGATAATTCACTAAGTAGAAATCCTAAAACCCAATACCACAATATGCAGATCAACAATATAATAATTCATAATACACCGAAGGTACAAAATAATAACACATCGTCTTTTTCTTTACTATCTATCATCTTACATGTAATCTAAGGATTCTCTCCGCGAGATCCTTTCCTCCCACATCCACTAACTACAATCGTCTCATGGGTCCACCCTTCCTCTTGCTTGTCCTGCACCAGGGTCCTAGGTGAGCACATCTAAGTTATGTACCGAGTATGTTCTCACTTAAGACCATAACAGGAGGATCGAGTCATCCCATGACGTATCGTACATTAGGGTCGGACATCCACTACCTCACGCTAACTATAACCGTCTCATGGGACCCATTCTCTTTCTCCAAGAGAAACTTTCCATGACGTATCATACATTAACGTCTCACTAACTATAACCGTCTCATGGGACCCATTCTCTTCCTTGAAGAGAAACTTTCCATGACGTATCATACGTTAGCGTCACAACACCGGGCCCCTCAGGTAACCCATTTCAACACAGGGCCCCATAGGTTACCCTTGCCATCACCATGGCTCAAATCACAATCCATACAATCACACTTTCAACACTTTATCAATTTCCATTTACTTAACATCGTCTACATGAGTCACTACTCGTAACCACCCAGGGAACCTATTTGTCTAATCTACAGCCACAACAAAATATCACACGGTTCAACATTTCAACTAAAAGTACTAACAACACATAACCATGCGATAAAATTAATCATGTCATAGAATTTATCATGCGAGTAACAAAATAATATTCAGTCAAACAATTAATTACTACACTTAAAATTAAGTCTATTTCTCTCATTTAGAAATTTTATAAAACATTTCTACTATTTAAACATTTTCTTTAACTCTCATACTATTTATAAATTTTACAAACTAATTTTTTTTTATTGAAAAAAAATATTTATTGCAAAATTTAGCATTTACTAACTATATTAAATATTAATATGAGATTTTTATAACAACAAAATTATGAGAGGCTATTCTAGTTAATATTTATCAAAGTTAAAGATTAACTAATATATAATCTAAAATATTTCTTATTTGCAATCTAAATAAATTTTTACTAGTAAAATATTCTTGTGAATATTTCATAAACATTTATTTACCCCAATAATTTATTAAACACGTAAACGTTCACTCAATACAAATCAATAATGCATCATCAATAATAATTTCACAATTAAACACTTGTTAAACGATCATAAATTTTCACAGGGTATAACACTAATCATTCTAGTACAACCGGACTAAATTTTAATATAAATAGGGCTAAAAATAAATTGACAATTTAACAGCAGATCATCATTTTCAATAAATTTTAAATCTAAGTAACTCCGTTAAAATGCAGATAAAGGTTTTGGATTTTCGAAAAACTACCTCAAACGCGATTCTAAGTCCGGATAAGTGTTATACGGTGTCCGTAGATCGCTGTGGTGGTTTTGAAATCTCGAGGCAGCGTCCGGCGGCACTCCGACAGGGCCCGCAGCGGCGGTGTGCCCACAAAAGTCACGGTGTGCACACACCTATGGCCACAACTCTCTCTCTCTCTCTCTCTCTCTCTCTCTCTCTCTTCTAGACTTAACAATTGAATTGGGAGTGAAATAATATACTGGTGTTTAATATTCGGATTTATGTGGGTATGTATAATGAGAAAGAATAAGGTAGTGAGAAGGTGAGAGGATAAGTGTAAAAGTGGTGGAACGAGGAAGGAGAGTGATACTGATAATGATAAAAAGATAGAGGACAAATGCTACATTTGGGGGGGTTTTCAATTCTAATGTATGTGGACACATGTATGTACATTGTGAGAATGTATCTGGACGCTTTTATGTATAGGATGAGAGAGAGTTAGTTTGAATAGAGTTCTACTTAGGGTTTAGATAGGAAAGATAAGAAATGAATATGAATCTCTAATTCCCTGTATATCTAAAGTTTAAATACATATCTTATACAATAGTGCAAATAATATCAATTGTACACATAATAATATATTTTAATTATTCAATCTAATTAATTATTGAATTAAAAATTGGGTTCTTCTATTCTCCGCCCGGGAGGCGGACGATCGGCTGTGAATTACGGGCCATAATGACTGTACTTTCTGTAGTATGTCAGTATAAAAGTTGAAGCTTTCAACATTGTGTCAGGATAAAGTTGAAGGCTTTCAGCACTCTGTCAGAATAAAAGTTGAAAACTTCACCTACGAAAGTAAATGACCAAAATAGCCCTCCAACTTTACCCATGGACTTCCGTTGTTTATATTTTATTCTTCTTTACCACACACCACTCGGCCCCGCCCGCCGGTGGTGGACCCCTCTCCTCTACGTCTTCCCCTTTTTGCCTTCACTACGAGAACAAACCCTCTCCCTTTCATTAAGTCTTTTTAAAAAGGGGTGAACATTATCTTATTTTTTATTGATTGAAATAACGTAGATTCCATCCATGTAGTAATACACTTTTTAGTAAGTATGACATTACTTTGTGGTGGGATCTAACTTACATTTTTAACTTTTAGAAAAAATGCACATTTTTTTTCTTAAGCAAGCGATATTCCAACTTACACCACGTTCACTTTTTTTACTTTTAGAAAAAATATACATTTAAATTTTTTTTTACTTTTTTTTATTCGTCTCGTTGAGACAAATCAATAATCCACAAAAAATTTGGTGCAAAACTAACAAATATGAAAAAAATTGAATAAGAACAAAAAGTTCATTTTTACCTAAAAGTAGAACGATTCTTAGCTGATTTTTTTTTACAGAGATTATCAAACAAACTCAGCGTCTCTGATCATTAGTGTGAGATCCCGATGTCACACAACAAATATTTTAAGCAAAGTGTATTTTTGTCTTTATTTAAATTTTTCCGCATATGTTAGTTTTACGTCATTTTTTTTACATTACTGGTTCGTTTTCAAAAAAAATAAAACATTATGATTGAAACTCATAATTTTTTTCAATAAAGACAAAAAATCGAGACGAATCAATAATTCACACAAAATTATTGCAAAATTAATAAATGTGAATAAATTTTGAATAAGCCAAGTGTTCTTTTTTTTTTTTAGCGTCGCATGCCAAAACACACCTTAGAGTGCTATCAATTACTTTGGAGTAGTTTCCAAAAAAAAAACTAATTCAGAGTAATCGATATAGAGTTTTGTTATGTTTTAATTGCGAATCCTGTAATAGAGCGATGTGATCGATCTCCCAGAATTAGTCGAGGATCGTGTAAGCTGGCTCGGACTTCCCCGTTCTCTTGAACTTAACGTAAACTTGAAAATTGTCTTTATTTGAATTTTTTCGTATTTGTTAGTTTTGTGCCAAACTTTTTGTAGATTATTGATTCGTCTTGACGAGAAGAATCGAAAAAGTAATTTATTTTTTTTACTTTTACCCAAGTATTTTGAGGAATAACTATATTTTAGCAAAAATAAAAATCACTTTTTAGGCTAAAAAGTGGTTGTTTTTCAAAATACTTTGGTAAAAAAAAAAAATTTTTTTTTTTGATTCCTCTCGTCGAGAAGAATCAATTACTCACAAAAGTTCGACGCAAAAATAACAAATACGAATAAATTCAAATAAGAATAAAATTCTCAGATTCAAGTTAAGTTCAAAAGAACGGAGTAGTAGATCTTAAATACAGTAAATAGCAGAATTTTAAAAAAAAAAAAATTAGCAGAATGTAAGAAAGCTTATTTTTTTCATTGGTGGGAAAGCTGCCATTTGGAGGGAAAGCTTCTTCGTGCATTGGAAGTCAAAATTAGGGGGAAATGCAGAAGGCCAATATGGTCATTGTGCTTAACTGGGTAAATCAATTCTGCAAAGCTTGTCAGATGCATTAAACACCAAAAGGTCAGACTCTCTTTAAACGCGCGTGAACAACACCAACGTCAACCCAAAGGGCTGATTATAGCATTCTCCTTAAAAATTTAACAATATAAATTTGTATTAAAAAAAATTTCGGTCGAAAATCCGGGTCATTACACATCATAACCACTGATATTGTCTACATGTTCAACTTGTGGACAAATACTGAGATGCCTTATTTTTCTGCATAGTACTGAAAATGCTTATAGAACCATGTCCAAAAGTCACAACATGATATAGATCTAAAAGTCACAACATGATAAATAACCATATCCAAAAGTCAGAATATTATATAAACTCAGTTCCAAATTTACCATGTCATAACCTAATACATAGACATAACAAACCACTCAACTGGGTTACAATAAACCTAACTTAACAGCCCAAGTGGTTACAAAAAATAGTGCCCTGTCATTTCATTCATTTTCCTACACTTGGCACATGCACTGATTCCTGACTAGGAATGTTGAAAAATAAACCTAAACCAATTTTTTCGTCTTTATTAAAAAAAATTCAATAATAATTTTTTACTTTTCAGATTTTCTCGTCATGACGATGCAATAACCCCCAAAAATTGACGAAAAACTAACAAATACGAAAAAAAATTTGAATAAGGACAAAAAATAAGAAAATTGGCTTGTTTAGCCGAACGGGTTTGTTTTAACCCCAAAAAAGGGGGCCATATGATTTTGCTATTTAAAGAACTAACGGCAAACCAACAGAAGTTAGTAATTGGACCGAATTGAAACAAAATGGAAAGTACATAGTGTAAATCGAGCCAATTATAACTACAGGGACCAAATTGACACGAACACTTAACTACAAGGACTATTACAATTTTTTTTCCTTAATTAATAGGTTAATTCACAGAAGATCTAGAAGTTGTCCATAACCCTAAACTTCAAATGTGCCTCTCATGGGGCTCAAACTGCTGGCTCCATTGAGGAGGCCACTGCCTCACAACATGTGAACAAGATGGGTTTGGCCATTTCATTGTTTGCTGTCCACTAAATAATGCAAACAGAATCTTTAGTACTAGAGAGTAATGTAGGGGTGTCAAATGGGTCGGGCCGACACGGGCACGACACGGTTAAATGTGGCACGGGCACGGGCACAGGCACGGTCGTGCCTTGGCACGGCACGATACGGCACGGTTTTAGTGGGCACGCGGACTGGTACGGGGCACGGAAGTGGGCAGGCACGGCACGGGCACGGCACGGAAGTTGGCCTGGCACAGCACGGCACGACACGGTAGTTGAATGGGCACGGCACGGCACGACACGGTTCTAGCCGGGCACGGGCCCGACATGGTAGTTGAATGGGCACGGCACGACATGGTTTTGGCTGGGCATGACACGACACGGTTCTAGCCGGGCACAACACAAGACACGGGAAAAAAGTTATTAATTTAACTTGTGACTCATGAATATAATGTGATTAAATGACAATAATTTTAATTACAAAACAATGCATTTTAGTTTCATAATTTATAAAAAATAAGCTTTTAAATTGGAACAACTAAAAATAAATAAGGAAAAAACTAATTTTAAAGAAAAAAAAAACCTCCACGTGATTCAAACCCAAATCCTATGGAACTTGGGTTTGAAGCACGGCCCGTTTGACACCTCTAAATGGGCACAACACGATTAAAAACGACAATCAAGTAAAACGGGCACGTCACGAAGCACGACACGATTAAAAAATGGGCCAACATGGCACGACACGATTTAAGTAAATGGGCCCAGCCGGCACGATTGAAAATGGCACTAGAAAATTAAAAAATGGGCCAGCACGGCACGACACGATTTAAGTAAATGGGCCCAGCCTGGCACGAAATGATTGAAAAACGGCACGACAAGACACGATTAAAAAATGGGTTGGCACAGCACGACACGATTTAAGTAAATGGGCCCGGCCCGGCACGACACGATTGAAAAAACAGCACGGCACGACACAACACGATTTAAGTAAATGGGCACGGCACGGCACGACACGATTGAAAATAGCACGGCACGGCACGACACGATTTAAGTAAACCGGCACGGCACGGCACGACACGAAGCACGGTTGGCACGGAAGTTGAATGGCACGGCACGGCACGACACGCACGTTTGACACCTCTAGAGTAATGGAGAGAGTTGACACCTCCTCTCTTGACAGATCTTGGAGAAAAAAACAGCTCTAGCCGTCGCCACCCCCTCCTCTTTCTTCCCCTTCCTAGAAGTGGCTCCCATCTTTCTTCCCCTTCCTCGAAGTGGCTCCACGTACCCCATCTTTTCTCCCCCTCCTCTCCTCCTTCGGAAGACCGGTCTTGATGTTTGAATTGCTCAAACCCAATCCAAAGCTTAGTTTTTCACGTACTATTAAGTCATAAAAAATAAAAAAGCATACAAGTAAAACAAAATCAATGTTATATTGTATTCCCCATCTTTTCTCCCCCTCCTCTCCTCCTTCGCAAGACCGGTCTTGATGTTTGGATTGCTCAAACCCAATCCAAAGCTTAGTTTTTCACATACTATTAAGTCATAAAAAATAAAAAAGCATGCAAGTAAAACAAAATCAATGTTATATTGTATTTTTAGCTTGAATTATGTCAAATAAGTCAAAATCAAAATGTAACTACGGTTTTCTATGATTAGGATGATCCAATTCAAAAACAACCACCCCCTCCTTACATTTTTTAAAGCAAATTATTCAATTAAGTATACGCACTTCAACTTATCCAAGAACTCATTTTCAATTGAGATAACAACCAATATGTCTACTTAATCTCTCTTGTGACACAGTAGTCTGAAAGATAAGTTTTTATCAACTTCAACATAGAAAAACTCCTTTTCGCCGAAATAACTTAGTGAACAAATCACGCTCTTCCCATTAAGACCTTATAAAATGAAGAATGTTAATTGATTCTGTCACTTCCCTCGACAATATTGTTTTTAAATGTCTAAGTTCCTAGAATAACTCGATCGTCTCCATAAATATCACCGTGTTGTTTGTGTTTACAAAAAAAACAAAAAACACTTTTTTGTGTCCCTAGCTCGGGGGGCTTTCACCCATTGCTGGGCCAGCTGTGCTTTCTCCATATTTGTGAAATAATTGAGACACTCTCATTGATGTGAGAATATCTCCTGCTCTTCCCATTATTTTGAGAAATTTTGTTCAATCTTATTGAAAAGATGGTGAATACTACTCTTCCTGTGATTGGTGCAAATTATGTGGGTCCTATCACAAACTAACTCATTATTACAAAAAAAAAATGTATTGATTCTGTGGACCATATATAATTTCCATTAAATCACAGAGAAGGTAATGTTCATCATCTTTAAAGGAAGGTGAACAAAATTTTATTCTCTATTATTTTTTAACAATTGCGGCGCAATAGTTTTTTTTTTTTTTTGGACTCTTGGATCTAGCAGGACTTTTTGCTCTGCGGCGGAACAGACTTCGGCTTTTCGATGATGATTTCTCTCCCTAGAGGTGCTATTGCCACAGACAAAGTGGGTACAGATCGTCCACTGATCACGATGTAGGGCTTATTGCAGGTCTCACATAAACGATTCGAGTCGTTCATTAAATTTAAAATATTTTTTCAAGAATTCTTGCAAAAAATCAGCTCAATCCGATACTAGAAAGTACTCGATCTAATTATCTAATTTTTCATTCAGGTCCCGTAATAGGCCATCACGATCAGTGGATGATTTGTGCTCAATTTATCTTTGTCGGCGGACTTACCCTTTCTCTCCTTACCTCCACCAGCATATTGCTGAATTCCAACACTGCGACTGATTTTTTGTGACTTTTTTGTATTTGCTCGAACATTTGAGACCCTGTCCAGCTAAGGTTTTTAATTTTTAAGTACTTATTTCTCGTTTTACGAGACAGACCATTCTCTAAGAATACATCACTTTTAATTCAAAAAATAAAAATAATTACTTATTTTAATTGGTGAAACACAAATTCTGAGCCCTTCGTATTAGTTGTTCTATCAATATATGTTTCCTCGAAAAATGATCAAGGTGTCCTTCATCCTCGTCTCCAAAGACTACAATCGCTATAACAGGAGGAAATAAAAGGAAACTCATGCACAAATGTAGGATTCTCTCGCATTTTCACACTTTAAACTACAAGTTGTTCTAAAATATCACAAGTGCAAGGGACAAAACCAAATTTGCGCACACACATAAATTGAGTGCACACTGAACACATATTGTGGTTTGCATAAATAATCAATTAGATTTAATATCACGAGTTAAATGGGGTGGGTGCGCAGATTTCAAGGAATTAATTAGCTAATGTACTAATGCCATTTTGCGTCAGCCATAATGGAATATATTGCCTCAGGGTGACCATCCAGAAAGAAAAGATAAACAGATAAAATGCATCATGTTGGCGTGCATAAAGAAGTGCCTCGTTTGTTCTCACATGCACCCTATAAAATGGAACCCTAAGGATCCATTCTTTCTTCAGTTTTCTCCAAGCAACAAAAGGTAGCTCTAAGCCACGGTGTGCAGCACTTAATTGGGTTTTTGTTAATTATATTATTACTATTTTTAAATTATTTTTATATATTTAATGTATATCTAAGCTTTTCTTTTCAGGGTTTATTGACGTACGATTCGATCATGAAGACGAAGACCACCACCGCCTTCTTCATGAAGACGAAGACAACCACCGCCTTCTTCCTTGTACTATTTGTAACCCTACTTCTGACCCTTGGACCTCTTCAAGCGGCCGATGCTGAAAAAGCCAACTACCGTCGGCTCCTAAGCGACGACTGGAATTTTGGACCGGAAACATCATCCACTGACGGAAAAGACGGCCACCACTACACCATAACTGAAAACCCACCAGCTTCATGGGGCAAACAAAAGGATAACCAAGGTCGCCCCTAATATCAGAACCAAGCTTGAAGGGGGTACTTTATAGTATGTGCTATGTTATTATGGTCCTGACCAATCATCTCATGGTACACCCATGTGGTTGGCCAACTTGGCCTATAGAAAACGTATGTGGTTACTGAAATATGATAACTTTTGTGTGACTTGTTTGGTCTATGTGATCATGGTTGGCATGGCTTGTAGTCCAAGTATCATGCTTTGTGTTTGTAAGATACTAAATAGAAATCTTAAATAAAATGACCATGCCTGGCTTGATGGAAGCATGGTTCTTGTGTGGACTTATACCTTCTTCTTCTTCCTTTTTTATCACCATGTGGAGTTATATATCGATAGGATCACTCTCTCTTGTCTAGCCTCTTCTTCGTTAAGTAATTTCACTGTTTTTTTCCCCCTTGTGGAATCTTCTTTTCGTGTATCTCTCTCTAGGTTTAGAAATGAAGCTTTAATTTGTTTATATTTCTTACATATGTTTTTTGTCCTATATATCGCTGTGGTTTTTAACAAGTTCATGATTTAATGTTAGGAAAGAATCATATCCTTAGAAACAAGTTCATGATTTATCGCTGTCTTATTATTCATTTTGATTTTTAGGCATATCAAATGCATAGTGTTTTGATTTGCGTGTTGAAAATTCCAAAGTAATTTGCATAGGACTTAACTTCTGAATAGGGTAAGAAACAGGGCTTAAATGATATTTCCAAGTTCACATAATAAGATGCTAGGTGGATCATTGAATTAATCCCTATCATTTCTTTCCAGTGATTTCAACTGATTCACGTTTTATCAGTTGCCCGATTCATGACTCCTTAACCAAGTTAAAAAATTAGTTCGCCTATCAAAAAAAAAAAGAGTTAAAAAATTAGTTTATTCTATTTCTCTGAAATATAAATTGGAGTATAATGTTCCTCAAGGACAGTCAAAATGAGATTAACACTAAGAGCATCCGCAGTGGTAATAATCAAAACTAATAACCAAAATGTATCACGTCAGTATTTGATTATCCATTTTAGTCCATAATCAAACTTAACAACATCTACCTTCACATTAGTTATTTTTGCATTCCTAACAAAAAAAAAACCCACAATACACAATGCACATTTGTCCAATAGTAAACGAGTTCCAATCACGCACCCGACCACACCAAAATATTCGTCTCGATGAGACAATTCTAATATGGGATATTTTTGAGTTTTGAGTTTAGTTATTGAGTTTGGTTATTGAGTTTTAGTTATTGATAAAAGTTAAGTTTAATTGTGGAATTTGGTTATTTGCTAAAAGACTTGTAACTTTGCTTATTACAATGTAGGGTATTTTTTAAGCATTATTGTTAAATTTATTTATTCACACACATTTGTTTATTACAATAGAGATGCTCTAAGGAGAGTGATTTTCGTACTCCTCAAACACTTCAATCGGATGTAACAAAGATTGGGGGATAAAGCCGAGCAAAAAAAAAAAAAAAAAAAGATTGGGGGATAAAGTATAATTTGAATAGCAATCATATGATAGCGAATGTTTTTTAACGGACTTATCAAAAGAGAAATAAGGGAGGTGGTGAAAATGATTCTGGCTTGACTTGCATTCTGTTATAAGATAGCTCGTAATTATAATTTCATAAACACTTGGCAGTTTGGAGGCAAAAGTTTAATCAATGGAGACTTAATTGTTTGTGAGTAATTAATAATTTAGTGGTTCTGGGGCACTACCACCACCATCACCATTGTCGGAACATGAATATTATAGATTAGGACATATAAGCGTTTAAAGAACGGTATGAGTAACAAAAATGAACAAATAAAATGGAACGTAGGAAGTATGGTATTATAATGTGTGGTGGCTTCGGTTCCAAGCCAGGTAACGGTGCCAGACACCGTTAACCGAGGTCCCATGAGGGTCTGATCCACAGGTCAATGCAAATAAACTGCGATGTATTGTTCGGTTAAACGTTCGGTAAAGATCCTTCGGTGCCAACCTCGGTAAATTGCCAGCAACATGCAATATATTTGCATGGACGTTTCCACGGAATTCATGAAAAGAATTTGTTATACCGGGGGGGACCAGAAGGGTTACGTGGCAAATGTAATCATTATGATCAGATCTGGTCATGTGCTCCATAACCGTTTTCGCTCCTGTCGTCATATTTGACGTCATCTGAGGCGGTTACTTGAGCGTACCCTTCACGCGCTAGCTTGGAGGGTAAGCAAACCTAGGTCTATAAATACAAAGGGATACTCATCTTTGAGAGGTATGTCATTCTTTCCTAACCCTAGATCTACATTCTCCCCTGAGGTCTGACTTGATCGTCGGAGGGTCACTGGGCTATTCCAGCCCTAGTGACTTGTTGCAGGTCCAAAAGCAGGAGAACGAACCAGCGGAAGGAGAACCCTAACCCAGGCCAAGGTCCCGTCAAATTGAACCCCTACAATTGGCGACTTCGCTGGGGACTTAGCCATCCTTTCAACATCCATATCCCCCTACCCCAAAAGCTTCATTCAGCGTCCCTGAATCAAACATGGTTGAGGTCGATGACGCGCACCACAGTGGTACCGCCCTTGGGCTCGGTTCCCTCGTGGACCACAGCATGGCTTCCGGCGGAGCCACCGCCTTAGGGAAGACCCATGTATCCGTCGGAGTTGGTGCCGGAGCCTTAGCTCCAAACGCAGGACCATCCTCCGAGCTCCACACCTACATCCGCCACCTCGAATGGAAAATCGATGACCTAACAACGGTCATGGAACGAGAAAAGCACGTCCGTGACAAGTTGACCGAGATCAAACATCTCCTCCAGATCTCCCCATCTCAATCCACCGGGAACTGTGGCGAACGGAGAAGCTACCATACTCCTCCTCGCAGTCACAAAGGCGGTCACCTTCTGGAGCATAGATCCCGCCCCTCAGTCAAAGACCGCCTCGAGCCACCAAGAGCGGAGGACGTCCGAACCACACGAGACACATCGCGCAGGGACCGTTCTCGCTCCCCTAAGCAGCTTCAAGGGAAACCATTGGCTTTCGAGAGGCTCGGTGCTGGAAGCATCTCCGCCTCTTCCACCCACTCGATTCGAGTGGGCAAGGCCCGCCGCGAATCCACCCCTAACCTCACAAAGGCAGCCAGGGGAGACGATTGCCTCGTGGAGTTCCAGACCAGGGGATACCGCGAGCGCCTAAAGAACACCAGAGCCAGGAGTCCTATCATATCGCATCCCGGTGGCACCCATAGCAGAAGCCCGGTCACTGAGCGCCTCGAGCCTTTCGCTCGGGATAGCTACCGTAATCACCGCCATGAGTGCTCTCCCATGAAGTCGGCCAGTGTTGCCCCGAAGAGAAAAAAATATGAAAGGTTGGACAAACTTGTTCCAAAGAAGCGTACAGCGACTGAGCGTCCATACGGTCTCGACCGCTCGATCCGACCTCATCGTGATGCGTGACTTACACGGCTCACAACCTCTCCCTTCACAAGAGAGATCGACTCGGTTACCCCTCCGAAGGGATTCACCCAGCCCAAATTTGCCAAATATGACGGCAAAACCGAGGCGTACACTCATCTGGTTCATTACAAGCTCGTCATGTCTTTGTTCCTTCGAAACAAGCCCTCGGACGACGCCTTCTTGTGCAAAGTCTTTCCTGCCAGCCTCGGCAACCTGTGTCTCACATGGTTCAACCAGCTTCCTGCCTTGTCAATCTCCTCGTTTGACTCCTTCTGCGATGCCTTCATGGCCCGGTTCATAACGAGCAATAAGCACGAGAAGGAAATCGATTCCCTCCTATCTCTCCGCAAGCGAAACGACGAAACGCTCCGGCAGTACGCCGATCGTTACTGGGAATTATTCAATGAGATAGAAGGTTGCGACGGCGTCATCTCGGCCCGTGGCTTCAAGCTCGGTCTCACTTCTCAGGACGAGCAGGTCTACGACGACCTCGCTCGCCACAAGCCCAACTCCATGAAGGACCTTATGACTAGCATTGAGGGTTGGTGTCAACTCATCGAGTCCAAAGCTGAGAGGGGCATCGGGAAGCCCACCGGTTCGAAGACACTAAATACCTCGGTGTCCACACCGGTTCCCACACCTGTCCCAACACCAAAAAAACAGGTTAACAACATCAAGCAGTCGCCGAGGAGGGGACCGAAGCCAAACGACTTCAACGCTGAGAAAACCGTCTTCACCATTCATATCTACCGGATCATCGATCAAGTGAAGGATCAGCCTTTCTTCTCCTTCCCGAATCAAAAGCTAGGGACCGAAAATAAGAAAATCAAGAACCCCATCGTCCGATGCAGTTACCACAACGAACAGGGTCACTTTACCACAGCCTGCAAGCCCTTCAAGGACTACTTGGAGCAGCTTGTTGCAGGTGGTCACCTCGGTAACCTCATTGATCAGGAAAAGACAAGGGCTCGGGCACAGCGCTCCGAAAACAACACTAAGGAAGAAGTTCAGACGATCCATGTCATACACGGTCCTCTAAACTCCGAGGCCGCTCGCATCATCTGGGACGAATTGAGCGCGGCTTCCTCCTCCAAGCAGGTCATGTTGGTCGGTCCCAAACCAAAGCGCCCCAGAACTGACGACTGCTTCAAGTTTACGATAACATTCACCGAGAAGGACCTCGACCGTGTCCAACTTCTGCACAATGATGCCCTTGTGGTCACGCTACGCATTGGAGCATTCAATGTCCGACGCATCCTCGAGGACCAGGGCAACTCGGCTAAGGTCATGTATTATTCTTTGTTCAAGGATCTGAATATTCTCGACACCGACCTCCGTCCCTTCAAAGTTCCTCTTATCGGATTCAATGGAGCCCCAGTCTAGCCCATCGGCACAGTCACTCTTCCTGTCCGTGCCGGGTTGGTTGTTCTAGACATGGAATTTGTGGTGGTCGATGTCCGTAGCCCCTATAATGCCATTGTCGAACGTACCTGGCTACATAAGCTAAAGGCCATCGCCTCCACTTATCACCAGGTGGTCCGTTTCATCAGCACCAATGGGCGCCAAGAAGACCTGTACGGAGATCAAACTGCGGCCAAAAGATGTTACATCAACGCGATCCGAAGCAGTAAGCAAGCCTTCAGGATCAACCTCATTGAAGTTCCCGAGGCCCCAGTTCTGGAAGACGTCGGCAGGCCAGCCGACGACAAAGCCGAAAAAGACCTTGTCACCTTCCCGATTACCGAAGACGGCTCTCGTTTTTTTCTCATCGGCTCTTCACTTAGCGAAACTGACCGGAATGAGACGTTCGATTTCCTTAAAAGGAACATCGAAGTATTTGCATGGACCCCATACGAAATGCCCGGGATCGACCCCTCGTTTATCTGCCATGAGCTCAACATCGACCAGGCTAAACGTCCCGTTGTGCAAAAAGCGCGGCGATCCTCCCCGATCCATTCCGAAGCTATCATAGACGAAGTCAACTGGCTCTTAAATGCAAAGGGCATCCGAGAAGTGCAATACCCAAAATGGTTGGCCAACACCGTAGTGGTTAAAAAGAAGAACGGTAAATGGCGAGTCTGTGTTGACTACTCCAACCTCAATGACACCTACCCGAACGATTTTTTTCCCCTTCCTCGGATTGACTAGCTTGTCGACGCCACAGCCGGCCACACCCGACTTAGTTTCTTGGATGCCTACCGTGGCTACCACCAGATTGCCATGAGTGAAGGCGATGTTGAAAATATGGCCTTCATCACGCCCCATAGGATCTTTGGATATCTCGTTATGCCCTTCGGTCTAAAAAACGCCGAAGCGACCTTTCAGCGAATGATAACCAAGATGTTCGAGCGCCTACTCGGTGACACCATGATGGCTTACATTGACGACATGGTGGTCAAAAGCGTGGTCGCCACCGATCACCTAGCTCACCTCGCTGAAACCTTCAAAATTCTCAAACAGCACAAGCTCCGTCTTAATGCCGAGAAATGCGCCTTCGGCGTAAGCTCCGGTAAATTTCTCGACCACATCGTCTCCCGACGCGGTATTGAAGCCGACCCCGCTCAGCTACTTGCCATTGCAAGACTCTCGGCCCCTCACAACAAGAAAGATGTTCAACGATTAACAGGCATGGCTGCCGCCCTAAATCGATTCATCAATCGCTCTTCCGACAAATGTCAGCCTTTTTTCACCCTCTTAAAGGGCAGCCGACAGAGCTTCAATTGGACAGAGGACTATGATCGAGCCCTCCAGCAGTTGAGGACCTACCTATCTACCGTCCCACTCCTCGTCACACCTCGGGGTCAAGAGAACTTGTTCCTATACCTTGCTATCTCCCAGCACGCTATAAGCTCTGTTCTTGTCCGACAGGAAGGACGGGAACACCAACCAATTTACTACTCGAGTAAGACGATGACCCCCGCCGAGACACGTTACCTACCATTGGAAAAACTCCTTCTTGCCCTCATCTCAACCTCAAGAAAACTCGCCCCTTACTTCCAGTCACATCACATCACCGTCCTCACCGAGTACCCACTCAAGTCTCTCCTCCGAAAGGCGAATCTCTCTAACCAAATCTCTCAGTGGGCCGTAGAACTTGCCAATTTTGAAATCCATTTTTAGCCTCGGACAGCAATAAAAGCTTAAGTGCTCGCCAACTTTATCGCCGAACTTACTCCGCCCAATATTCCCTCTTCGGTTCCCGCTCCAAACACCGAGGCAGTACTCCAAGCTAACCCTAGCACAGCCTGGCAACTTTTTTACGGAGATGTTTGGAAAATGTACGTCGATGGCGCCTCCAACAGCAGAGGCGCAGGTGCAGGCGTCGTCCTTCTCTCCCCCTCCGGTGTTCTGCATGAAAGTTCACTCTCCATCAACTTCCCAGCCTCTAATAATGAGGCCGAATATGAAGCACTGATCTCAGGGCTCCAGACCGCCGAAGCCCTGGGTGTCGAAGAACTCGTGGTCTATAGCGATTCCCAATTGGTGGTCAACCAACTCTCCGAGGAATACGAAGCTCGGGATGATCGCATGCGTACCTACCCCAACACCGCCATCCAGCTCATCAAAAACTTCAAAGCCATCCGAGTCGAACACATCTCCAGGGAATAGAATACCCACGCCGACGCCCTTGCAGGGCTCGCCTCGGCTTGCTCATCCGCAGGGCATCGTTCTATCTCCTTCAATTCCATTGACAAGCCCAGTTTTGAACTCGAAGCGCAAGATCAAGAGGTACTCAACATAGAGTTTGGCCCAAGCTGGATGGACGAGATCATCGGTTACTTGCGAGATGACATCCTTCCTACAGACAAAAAGGACGCTCACTGACTCCACAACAAGGCCGCTCTCTTCTGGCTCAATCCGAACGGAAAGCTCTACCGAAGGTCCTTCACCGGCCCGTATCTTCTAGTTGCACATCCACACCAAGTACAAGGCATCATTGAAGAGCTCCACTCCGGCGACAGCGGCTGTCACTCCGGTGGGCGGTCCCTCGCTCACCCAGCCATCTCCCAGGGGTACTGGTGGCCAACAATGAAGAACGACTCCGAAGAATTCGTCAAGCGTTGCAAGAAATGCCAAATGTTCGCCTTCATTATCCACCAATCGGCTCGGGACCTTAGTCCTCACCAGTCCATGGCCTTTCTCCCAGTGGGGCATAGATATCGTTGGTAAGCTTCCCATTGCTCCAGGAGGATTTAAGTTCCTTCTAACTGCCACAGACTATTTCTCAAAATGGGTTGAGGCTAAACCCTTGGTAACCATTGAAGAAACAGACGTCATTCATTTTGTTTGGCGAAATATCATTTCACGCTTCGGTGTCCCTTTTGCCATCATCACAGACAATGGACGGCAACTTATAGGTCAGAAATACCGAGCCCTATTAGACGAGTACGGCAAATGGGACACATCCACTCCGGCTTACCCCCAGGGTAACGGACAGGCCGAAGCTGCAAACAAGGCAATTTCATTCGGACTTAAGCGACGACTCAAGTCACGCCGAGGCAAATGGGTCGAGGAGCTACCCAGGGTGCTCTGGGGCTACCGTACTACACCTCAGCGATCCACCGGTCGCACTCCTTTCTCCTTGGCATTTGGAATGGAGGCGGTCATCCCCCTCCAAGTCGGGCTCCCGACAATGAGTACAGAAAACTTCGACGAGTCGGTGAACAACGACAGCATCGCCTCGGATCTCGACTTAGCCGAGGAGGAATGCGAGAACGCAAGGATCAAGCTTGCGTCGTACCAACAGGAGGTTGCAAAAGGCTACAACCGAAGCGTCCGCCTTAGGTCGTTCAAGCCTGATGATCTCATTTGGAAAAAGGTGGTGGAAAAGTCCAAAAAGTGAAAGCTAATGCCCAGTTGGGAGGGCCCCTACCGAGTTCTTAAGCACCTTGGCTCAGGAAATTACAGGTTGGAAAAGCTAGACGGCTCTCCCATTGCTAAAACTTGGAACGCAAACAACCGGAAGAAATTCTATGGCTAGCAGCCTCTCGGCCCCTCGGATCCGTCGCTCTCCTTTCTCTCAGTTTTATCTAAGTGACTTCGTTCTAGTGACAATTTGCTTATGTAATGACAGTACAAATTAAATGTCAATGAGAACTGTTTTTCTTGCCAGTGTTTGTTCTTTCTGTTTTTGATATTTACCTCATTTCACTCGGTTCATTATCAATCAGACCATTTTATTTGCGACTTCTGGAGTTATGTCTTCTTGCGGGTAATTCCCTCGGGCAAAACTTCCTAAAAAGTCTCCCCGATCTTAGTGATCGTTTGGACTTACGGTCGTTGGCGTTAAGGATACTCGGCTTTTAATGAGCCCCTTATACCGACCCACCTATAGTCATTCGCTGCTCGGTTCGGCTGCATTCCGAAGGTCCTGGCCGATGCCATCTCACCTTCGAGACCCCAGCCCGAACTCCCTAGCAGTCTTACCAACTCATGAGTATACACGTGAGTTTGCACGACACTCGTCTACTCTCCTAAATAGGTAGCCGAGTCACCCTAACCCGAAGCAGGGGCATGAAAACTTAAAATTCAATGCGTACTTGCTTTGGATTATATCATTCGGCCCCTTCCGACCCTCCCAAGACAGGGGCTTCGTAGAAGGAATAACCGAAACGCAGGGTACAAACCGTCTTTTCCTGAATGAACATCTTTTTATGCTTTGTAAAATGCTTCGGTTAATGCTTCGGTCACAATTGTTTTTACAAACCCTCAAATCTCACCGACGTAGGGGGATCATCACCTAAGCAACAAACATAATTTCATACAAGCATTCCAAAGATAATATTCAGGAAAAGAAAGCATTCATTCACAACTGCCAAAATACCTTCGGCCGACTGTTTGGCTCCCATCTCAATATCAAATATTTGCAAACCCTGGAACAGCAAACTCCAAATGTCCGGAGCCGTCCAGTCAAATGACAAATCAAAAAGATTAAAGTATCTACAGAGATAAGAGGGATGGAGGCTACGCATCAACAGGAGCGGTGGCACTGGGATCAACTTGTTTCTCGGGCACTTGCAACTCCTGCGAGATCGGCACCTGCTCATCCTCTTCCTCAGGCAATACGAGCTCTTCGGGAGGAGGCTGGGGCACGGCTCGTAGCGCAGAGTCTTCCGACAAATTAAGCTTGTTTACCAAGGCTTCATGGCCATACCGAAGTCCGTCCAAGAATCGATCTCTGAAGAGCTCGGTCTCAATCTCTCGGACTTGCTTCTTATACTCCACTCCGACTGCATCCAAGCCTTCGTCGTAGCCCTTGTTCCTCGTAAACTCGACCTCCCGCGCCCCAATAACCCTCAGGGTATTAGCGTCCTCCACGGCTTTTGTTGCTCGTCCCTCAGTAGCTAT
Organism: Rhododendron vialii; assembly: GCF_030253575.1. NCBI lineage: Eukaryota > Viridiplantae > Streptophyta > Magnoliopsida > Ericales > Ericaceae > Rhododendron > Rhododendron vialii. The sequence goes on along the minus strand of NC_080557.1, from coordinate 20,649,257 downwards.
CCGTTCTCTGTCGCACCTCTGGAAATCCGCCAAGTAGAGGTCGCAAGTCTCCCGGGCTATCTTCAGATCGTCGTCCCTCTGCCCGAGAGCCTTCTTCAGCTCCCCAATCTCCCTCTCTTGTGCCTTACACTTGTCGTGCACCACCAACGCCCAAGCGTCGGCCTACCAACACAATTAAAAATGATCAAACTCCAATTTTCAATCAAGAAAAGGTCAAAGAAAAGTAACTTACTTTCAAAAGCGCCTGTGCTATCTCTCATGTTAGGTCCTCGGTATATCCCTTGACAGCTCGGGCGTCCTTCGGAAGTATACACGACCGAAGCAGCTCAAACGCTGTCCCAATGTTGGCAGATACACTATTGGCATGATGAATTAGCCGCCCCGCGTAGTGACGAACCTCGGGGGCCCACGGGACCTCTCTTGCTGGAACACAGGTCTCCGTGTCGGTTTCCCCCTGCTCTCCACATCTCCCTCGCCTCCTTGGACTCCTTCTTCTTCTATCAAGATTGGCTCCCCGCTTCTCCCTTAGCCAAAGCCCTCTCCCTCAGTCCGAGCCCTCTTCTCCAGACGCTCATGCGGTGAAACCGGGATGACCCTCAAGGTCTCGGCCCCCGGCGAGCCAATCACGACGCCTGCGCCCCGTCCCCGTGGCCTCTGGCGCCGTAGGTTGAGAACCTCCCTTCCGCGACCGCTCATCTCGTCGCTGAGTCCCGTTCTCTCTGGGGTCTCCCAGTTGATCTCCTCTCGGATTGTGCCTAAGGGACCAGAATCACTTACTTCGTCTTCTGGCATCCCAGCTCCTCCGTCTCCCCTTCCTTCTCCCCTTCCTCGGCCACGTCCTCGTCCCGCTCGAAGAACACCCTGCTGCCTCGGCCTCTTCTTCAAATAATCGGTATAAGTTGATTTGTACCCAAGCAGGTCAGGAGCATACCGACTCGTAATAGGAATGGCATAGGCAGCTGTTATCCGTGCCCGAACAGCCCTCTCCCGAAGCTCTGTAACAATGCCCTCGGCTGAAAGAGAAGCAATGAAAGAATCAGTATACGATGAAGTTGGAAAGAACATGCAACATATGTACTAAAAATAAATAAATAAAGGTTTCTACTGACCAGGAGCTCCGATTTCGAATTGAACCATGGTGGCGGTGTCTACGCTCTCCCCGGGCCCAAACATAAAGTTTCCGGTAACCGATACGTAAATGCTCACCCACTCTTTGGAGTCGGGAAGATGGTCAATAAAGAACGTGTCATATCCCGTCCTACAGGAAAGGTAATACCGATCGCTCTCCCGGTTAACTCCAACCAAGTACACACCGAAGAGCTCCTCGAGTCCAAAGGTAATGTTGTATTGCCTCCTCAGCTCTATGATGCTAGTAATGATCCGGTAAGAGTTCACCGTGAGCTGAGAAGAGGTGAGAGAGAGGGCTCGGAGAACCCTTCAGACGAACTAATGGAGGGGGAACCTGACACCCCCCTCGGTGATAGCCATTAAAGGGAAAATCAGTGCTCCCTCCCGATGAGGAAGATCCTTAGGGTCGCTGTTCGGTAGAAGCCGGACATCAACATCATGAGGAATGCTGTAAACCCTCTTGAATTCGGCATAAGAAGCCGAGGAACCGTCAAAATATTGGTTCTGATATGGGCATGGCCTCATCGCCCTCCTGCATCCCCGAACTTCCTCGGGGGCACCCGCAAATGGACCCGGACCTTGATTTGAGGTACTTGGGGCTTCCATCTCTTGGGGGTCGAATGTCGTCACCTCATGAGGAGCTCTCAAGGGTTCAAGCGGTTCAATATAGTCAATTGGAGTCCGAAAAAACGCTCGGATCCAAAGTGCTTGGCGAATATCCTCGGGAATTTCAACGGGAGAAGAGCCTAAACTACTAGAGTTGTCCGAGGAGAGCTCGATGACCATTCGCCCCTACCTAACCAACGAAAAGAATGCAAAAACCCGTTAGCTATATGCTCAGGGAAAACCAAGGTCTAGTGCTCAGGACGGAATGGTCATCACTCCTCGGGATCTTCAGGCTTCGATTCCTTCAAGAGCATTCCCCTTCGGGAAGAGTCCTTAGGGTCTAGAAATTTACTCTTATAGTCTCGGGATGAAGTTTGGTCTCGGGATGAATTTAGGTCTCGAGATGAATTTAGGCCTCGGGAAAAACATGAACAGCGCCGGAAGAATCTAGCGCCGCCCTAAGCCAGACGGCGGCGAGTGGTTGCTCAACCGTAATGCACATAAAAAAAACGACGAAAAACTTGGAAAAAATGGTCAAAACATGAAGATTAAAGCAAGGAGATCGACATACCTCAAATTCGTATGAGAATCCTCGACCAAAACGCTCAAAATCTCGATAGAAAGGTGGAAGGCGACGGCGGCGGCAGTTTGACTTCAAAATCAGGAGAGGTTTCCCGTTCTCTCTCTCTCTCCCTTTTTTTTTATATACTCGGACGGTTTAAGGGGGCGCGTGGGAAACGAAGCGTTGCTCACCGAGTCGATGGATTTCTGACGCATGGCACCATCCGACGGACAAGAGCGAAAGTTCAGCAACCAGGTCAGAACGCCAAATCACCGAGCCATTAGGTTTTTGACGCGTGTCACCGAAAGGACGGACCGTACCAATCAACTGGTATGGCACGTGCCGAGACAGCTATTGACTCCTTGTACCTCGGCGATGATCAACACGTGGCTTCGAAAACTGGGGGTGGCGTTCTGATAATTTTCGATGTCGTTTTTCTCTTCGGCGATCTATGTATTGGAAGTCAAAGCATGATGGTTCACGGAAAAGATTTAACTCCCTGAAGCAAAGAGCCGATGCATCAGAGAGTTAAGGGGCTATTGTGGTGGCTTCGGTTCCAAGCCAGGTAACGGTGCTAGACACCATTAACCGAGGTCCCGTGAGGGTCCGATCCGCAGGTCAATGCAAATGGACTGCGATGTATTGTTCGGTTAAACGTTCGGTAAAGATCCTTCGGTGCCAACCTCGGTAAATTGCCAGCAACATGCAATATATTTGCATGGACGTTTCCACGGAATTCATGAAAAGAGTTTGTTATACCGGGGGGACCAGAAGGGTTACGTGGCAAATGTAATCATCATGATCAGATCTGGTCATGTGCTCTGTAACTGTTTTCGCTCTTGTCGTCATATTTGACATCATCCGAGGCGGTTACATGAGTGTACCCTTCACGCGCTAGCTTGGAGGACAAGCAAACCTAGGTCTATAAATACAAAGGGATGCTCATCTTGAAGAGGTATGTTATTCTTCCCTAACCCTATATCTACATTCTCCCCTGAGGTCTGACTTGATCGTCGGAGGGTCACTGGGCTATTCCAATCCTAGTGACTTGTTGCAGGTCCAGAAGCAGGAGAACGAACCAGCGGAAGGAGAACCCTAACCCCAGGCCAAGGTCCCGTCAAATCGAACCCCTACATAATGCGTACGGAATTTTATTAAAAGGTCAACAGGAATCTGGTATTTTTGTCAACAGAGAATAAATAATCATATTTCAAAATCCCCTCCACGGCTTATTCTCAAAATATTGGTGTATATTGTGCGGTATGATTTTAAGAACGCATTCTTCAAGAATGAATTTTCATTTTAGCTCCCAAACACCCAAAATCTGAAAATGCAAAATGCACATTCCCCGATTTAGCTCCCAAATGGTTGCGGTCGGCAGATTTTACATAATGAAGGGTTTAGATAGGGAAAATTTGTGATTCGGGAAAAAGGAAAAAAAGGTTCGTCTCTTTTTCTACTATTCATGTGATTACTTCCCAGTTCCAGAGATGTCCAAACGATTTGATCGGGAAGAGATAAGAGGGGTTGCGTGTCTTTTTCTTCACCTTCAGTACTATTTGCCTTGATTGATTGCATTGACCTGCGTGAATGAAGGCTAAAACGGGACGTTTCGTTGCACTCCAAAGTTGTAATATTCAATGTAATGTTCCAACCTTTGTTTCCAGAACAGAGAATTGTTTCTAGAGTAGTATTGATCGATACAATTATTATTCAACCACAAACATTTACACATATATTTTGTTGAGCAAAAAAAAAAAAACAATTACACATACATTCACATTTTTTTGCGGGGCCCAAATACACTAGAGGTGTAGCATGTGTAGGTCCCAATATAAATATGAGTGAATTTGTATAGATATTTGTATAAAAGTGTTTGAAGTGATAGAATGATTTTTTTTTTTTTTAAATGTCAAATTCATTTCAGAGCCCGAAGGCAATACATATTTCATCAAAAGGTACAGGAACTACCAAGACTTCGACACAGGTACACTCTACAAGCAGGACCGGCAAAAAAAAATGCCTAGAGTAGGAACCAATCTAGGTCCAGGTAGTAGAGAATCCTAACGGACCCCCAGCTCAAACCCGTAGAAAACAAAGCACAACTGAAATCTGAAAAAGCAACAACAATTAAGAAACAACAAAAGAGAAAACAGCTCTCTTGCCGGAGCGAACCAACAGTTGATTCACCCTTGGCGCCTGAAGATCTGCACGCTCCTCTGTCGGATCGAGTCGCTGAAGCTGAACACACCACGAACTTATTCCACCGCCGCACACCGGAGAATCTGAGGAAGCCTCATACGACAGTGCTTCGAGGAGACCGAACCCTAGCGATGTTATTCACCCACCTCCTCTACCCTCCAGATTCGGGGAAAACCCGAACTGGAACACAACCGAACTGGGGAAACTAGTCGGAGAAGAACCGGATACTCCGGAAGAACAGAAAAGAAAAACAACCCCCAAATCCCATAACACCTTATTATCGACCCACAACCACCGCCCACAAAAACCCGCTGGCCACAACAACCAGATCTGGGAACCAAGGAGGAGCCGGAACAAAATGAGTACACAGGCCGCCGACCGGAGACTCATCTGCCGGAGCACAACACAAGGCAGACCCAAAACGGAGAGGGTCCAAACAGGAAAAACGGAGGGGAGAGGAGGAGAGGGAGAGGAGGGAAATGGGGAGAGGGGGGGGGAGCCGGGAGGGGGAGGAGGGGAAAGGAGGGGGCGGCGGCCCCCCTCCCCTGGCCAAAAGATCAAGCTTTGGTTTTGCTCCGGAGATAAGGTAGAGAGAGAGAGAGAGATCTGTATTGCCTTCAGGAACTGGATAGGTGCTTAGTGATAGAATGATTGCTCATCAATATTCGATCATACTGAATCCTGACAAAGTTGACGTTCTCAATTGAGATCTAGACAATAAATAGTAATCATCGAATAGAAATATGTTTCTTTCCATTCTTTGTGAGCCACTTATTTCTCCTTTTTTTTTAAAAATTAAGTCGACGGCACATATGTCTCCAAAATGGACCCAAAAGGATCCAAAACTTATTATTTTCCAAAACTTACGAGAGAGTAATTTTTACCCTCTTTTTTTAATAATTCACACTTTCTTTCTTTTTTTAATCCACATGGATCTACTATCTTGTTCTTTTTTCATACATCCACGGGCAATCTTGAAAATTTATGTAGATAAAGATAATAAATAGAGTGTAAATAGGAAAAAGGAGAGTGTGAAAATTATTTTCTAACTTATAATCTATATAATGAGGGAGCTCAATTTCTAAATCTTACATATATCCATCCATAAATCTTAACCATTGAAATCTATCTCCATAAATTCTACGATTGAGAAACCTTTCCTATTTCAATGGAAGGCATGATAGATTACCATAAAATATAATATATCCTTTAATTTGAAAAGAATGACCAGTAATCAAATCCTTCCATTTGTATTGAATTCTCTTTAACAATAATTTTTTCTTACTGGTACATCAACGTTTGTTTATTGGCTCATTCAATTGAATACCAATATCAAAACCCTCCAAATCTCATTTGAATTTTCAACATTGTAGTGAAGAAACTACATTAGGGAAATTGTGAAGATTCATTAAAAGTTTTAACTCTATCATTTATGGGATGATCTGAATTTGAAGAAAAAATAAAATTGCAAGTCCAAAATTTATTTGCGTGTATTAATTATTCGAATCGTGGCACTAGTTTACTTTATAAATTAGCTCCCAATATGTAAAATCTTATTTGGATTAAAAATGTAGTACTACTACTCCCTCCGTCCCTTTATTATAGTCCAGTATTCCATTTTGGGCTGTCCCTTAATAAGTGTCCATTTGGTAATGTTAGTGGGTAAAAGTTGGTACATTGTCTATTTTGTCCCTAAAAGTATATTTCATTTTGAAAAGTTAGTGAGTAAAAAGTGTAATGATGATGAGTAAGAAGGAAAAGTAGAGGAAAAAGTTAATGTGAAAGGTATAATGATGATGTTTTTTTAATAAATTGGAGTTACGAAATAGGACATTTAAAAAGGAACAGAAGGAGTACTAAATAAGAATGGTGAAAGTCCAATCGCATGGTGAAAGTCCAATAGAATGTTAAAATGTCCAACATAGGTGTAAGGATATTACCGTCATCTTCAACAAACGGTAAAATGAGTACACTTTTTGAATTCTGCACTCTTCTTTTTGACGAGTAACCCATCACCACTTTTTGCTCTTCTCTCTCTCTCTCTCTCTCTCTCTATCTCCATAACCTAGTTACCTTTGGTCCGAAGGCTTCTTTACGTTCTTCACACCCCTAAACTCGGAAGAGGCCCGTATGCTCATCAATGGCGGATCCAGAGCCAAAATCAAACCCCAGTAAGTCCTACTCTGTCTTCCTCTGTAAATCTCTCTTCATTGCATTAGTTCTTGTTAGTCTTCCTCTTTTCCCTTCCCAAGCCCCTGAATTCATCAGCCAAACTATACTCACCAAGCTATGGGAACTTCTTCACCTCCTATTCATTGGCATTGCTGTATCTTATGGCTTGTTTGGACGGAAAAACGCAGAAATCGACCGCGAAATTCAGCCAAAACTGGATAGTTCTCAAACGTATTTGTCCGGGATCTCGCATATCTCGTCTATTTTTGATAATGTGTATGAAAACCCGTATGGGTCTGATGAGAAAAGAATGATCCAAAATCGAAACACCCGGGACTTGGAAAATGGGCTTGAAAACCCATATGGATTTGATGAGAAAATAATGATTCAAACTGAGAAATCTCAGCACTTGGAAAGCGAGTGGAGAAAACCCAGATCGTTAAATTTCCAGAAGGATTTAGAAACTGCTTTTATGGATGAGAAAAAGGTGAGCGAAACAGAGTGTTGTCTGTATTTTAACAGTGAGTCCATAGTGTTTGTTTCTCAGGAAAACTCGGTTCTTGATGAATGGGGTGAAAAACCTAAAGGGGAAATTTATTATAAACCCTTAGGGTTGCCTGTTCGGAGCCTGAGATCAAGAATTGTAGACCATGATATTCCTGAATATTTAAAGGGAAATGGGTCTGGTTCAGATTCCAAGGGTTCTAGTAAGGATTCTGGTAAAATTGGGTTTAGGGGTCTAACTCCCATAAATTTGGATCAGAAGTTCAAGGAAACTGTTTCCTTAACTTCCTCCAGTGGGGATTCAAGATCATATAGGAGTGAAGTGAGAGAAGATAAGATTAGTAGTAATACTTTTGTATCAGTTGGGAAATCTGAATCTGACCATATCAATTCACATTCTTTTTGGTCCCCAATTTTCTCCCAAACAAGTCCTAAGCCTTCACCCTGGTGTTCAAAGGAAATTCCGGACTCAGAAGACGAAGGTTTGGAGGGAAATGGTGATGAATCATCGGTAACTATGAGAACGCGGGGATTCAGCATTGGATCCATGTCTGAGATGAAACCGCAGAGAAAGTGTGATCCATGTCCGAAGGAAATTCAAGGCTCAGAAAAGGAAGGCTTGGAGGGAATCCGTGAAGAATCATCGGTTACAATGAAAACGCGGGGATTCAGCATTGGATCCTTGTCTGAGATGAAAGTGCAGAGAAAGCGCGATGAGAAATTGAAGGGCTTTAGTAAGAGTAAGAGGGAGGAACCAATGGGCAGAGGAAACTGGGGTGTGGAATCATGGAAAACTGAGGAGAAACCCAAGTCCCCGGTCAAGCCTTTTCTGAGGGGAAAATCAGTTAGAACCATTAGAGCAAGTGAAAATGTTTTGGAAGGTCCGAAAATGGGAGACATTTACTTGGATCATTTGGAGGGCAAGGTGGGAAAGAAGACTAGTTGTGACAAGTTTGAATCAAGACAGAATCTTGATAATTTTCCTCGAAAGCAAAGATCAAAACTGTCCAAACATCATAATGGAGAAAGGCGAGAATACGTCCAGACTAATGAAGTTGAGTCCGAAGTGGATTCAGAGAGTGAGTTTGAGAAATTTCAAGTGAGCTCGGAAGATGAAGAAGCTCAATCTGAGATTGCCAATGGTAAAGAAGAAGAAGAAGAAGCAGCAGCAGCAGCAGCTCAATCTGAGATTGCCAATGGTGAAGAGCTTGATCCCAATGAGGTTGATAAGAAGGCTGGTGAGTTTATAGCCAAGTTTAGAGAGCAAATTAGGCTACAGAAAATTGCATCAATCAAGGGTGGTAGGTAAGAATTGTAAGCTTAAATGATGAAGAGCTTGAAACATGAGTAAATAGATATAGAGAAATACATACTCCAGATGTTAAGCTCACAAGACTCATCTCAACTTCCTTTGATTCCTGTTCTCAGCCTTTCAGTAAATTTTATTTATGTTTTTGTATGGGCTGGTTGTTTAATGTACTAAGTAAAGAAAACCAGAAACAGCAACCCAACTGATCGTCGTTACATTGTTGTTTCAATTGTTAGAGCAACACGAGTGAGTTCTTCTATGCACACCGACATCAAACGCCTGCTCAATCTTTTGTGGGAGACGTGAGTGGGTGTGTAATATGGGTGTGTGCATAGAATTATCCACACCGGATGACTAAAAACGAATGTATGCTCTTTTGAGAAGCAAAATACTGTTGGACATCGAATCAGGTTGGGCATCAGCATATCTATTTTTTTGTACCTTTGTCCCAAAACAGTTAGCGTGATAGAATCAAATTAAGAATTTCGAAACATGATAGCAAAAGTAACCTATTTCATCACTTATTCGTTAATGCTCACAAAATTCTCTCTCTATGTGCGTATGCAATCATGTTATCACTTATTCATTGATTATTCATTCGGTTTCACGATTATTTTTTCACGTAATTCATAACCGAAAAATACCCTCTCAACACCGACTTTTGCAACCGGTGAAGTTAATACCCATTGAGGTCAACTGATAAAAATACGACACATCCTCAATCACGTCACTAAATAGGGAGTAAGGTGTTTGGAGTGCATACTAGAGAAAAAGTGAATCAGCAAAACAATGGGTTTTTTTTTTGTAGTTTGAGTAGGCAAAGGGCTGAATTGAGGTGGGAGTTGCTCTGGCAATGGAAAAGGAAGACAGGGAACTCGTCTTTCGCCTATTTTTCGGGTACTTTCACTTTTGTGTTGAGTTGTTTAATGGAATATTTAAATATTCATCCTCTTTATTTATGTCATGTAAGAATTTATCCCGCCCTTTTTTCATACTTATGTTTTCATCATTTTAGTGTGTGAATTACCTTTCTTACCCTTTTCACTATGATATACATATATTATGTTATACTTCCTCCGTCCCTTTTTTTGTGTCCAGTATTTCATTTTAGGCTGTCCCTTAATAAGTGTCCATTTTGTAAAGTTAGGGGGGTAAAAGTTGGTGTATTGTCTATTTTGTCCCTAAAAGTAGATTTTATTTGAAAAGTTAGTGAGTAAAAGTGTAATGATGATGGGTAAGTAGGGAAAGTGGAGGAAAAAGTTGATGTGAAAGGTGTAATGATGATGTCTTTTTAATAAGTTGGAGTTACGAAGCAGGACACTTAAAAAGGGACGGAGGGAGTATTGCTTTCCTAATTTAGTGGGATTGGATTTGATTGTTTTCCTAATTTAGTGGGATTGGATTGGATTATTTTCCTAATTCAATGTTATATTGCTTTTCTAATTTAGTGGGATTGGATTTGATTGTTTCCCAATTTAGTGGGATTGGATTGGATTATTTTTCTAATTCAATGAGATTTGGTAAATTTCAATATGATTGATTACTTATTTTTAGGAATATAACATGATAAGTTGACCATATATTTGCATTTTTTTTTCATTCTTTGAGTTGGCCAACCAGATAACAGAAAGTCATATTTTTCATCGATCTTATTACATGGAACATGGCTAAATTACTGTAAAAATATATATAACATGACATTCAAACCATTACATGGTTAAATTACCATGACGATTACTACGTGGACGCGATTAATATCCCATGATTCGAACAAATATTTCATGGTAAATGGTTCAAATAAACAAAAAACCATTCAATCTGTGTATCGTCATGGAAACCTTTATTAATAATCATGGTAAGAATACCCAAACAAGCCATAAATAAAAAAAATCAACGAACAAAACGAGAAAAAAAACATGAATATTCAATCACCGATTCATGGTTAATAAACTATGAATACGCAAACCATATAAACAAAAAAACAACTTCAAATCATTACATCTTGAAGATTTGCTCCGGCGACAACGATAATGCCCACTTCTCCGTTAAACTTCATTGACGATAAAAGATGATTGATTGGCGAAAGGGAGGAGGGAATCGGTCGACAGCAGCAGTACCGAAGGGAGATTTTTGTCGGCTTCATTGATGACGACGGAGGATGATTGATCGGCGAGAGGGAGGAGGGAAACGGCGACGATAGAGCGAAAGACATCGGACAACGAGTGGATCGCCGCCCACCGGAGGACGTGTGAATGGCGGCGATTGTTTATGGAGGACGAATGGAAGACTTTGGAGAGAGAGAGAGAGATATATATATATATATATATATATATATATATATATATATATGCTTACTTATATATAATTCCACCCGAATTTTTGGGATCCATAATTTTAGAGATTGAACGGAAATCGTGGGACGGGATGAGAAAGATTATGTTTTGGTCTCATTTTTAGGGGTACTTTTGGTATAAAAAAAAAACAAGGATGAAATCATAACTGTTCAAAAAATGAATGATGAATACTTAAGTTAGATGAGTTTGAGGATGGATAATTAAGCCTTGTTTAATCCAAGTTATAAGAAATGGAAAATTATAAAATCAGCCGAATGGACTGATAATAATACATGTGTGAATGTCTATTAAATTGTGCAAAAAGTACACAGAATTACATGTTTTTTTTATTTTCTAGTGTATTTATCGTCAGCCCACAATAGTAAGACCGATAAGAAATAAATAAAAATCTACTCCTATTTGTTTAAGTTTAAAAAACAAGAAAAAAAGGAAAGTACAAATGGAGGCGGGTGCCTGCCCGCTAGGCTCACTTTACCTTTGCAACTATTGTCGTCCCCAGCGGCATGAATTCCAGTTAATAAAATAAGTAACTTTTTCAAAAAGAAAAATAAGATCTCACAAAGGTAAATCTTCAATTTGTTGATGTGAAGCTGAAAGGATTGATACTCCAGTCATCTGACCGTGAATTGGTAGAGAAAAAATAAACTCAGCGAAATTTTATTCCTGTGATGTTTTATCTTTCATTTTATTCATAGAACTAAGAGTGAGGACTTCAATATCTAGAAAATAACTATAAAAAAAATTCGAAAGTACATGACCTTTGTACACACATAGGTCAACTATGCGCAATAGTTGAATAACACTATACACATCTTAATTTGGCATTGTCATATTGGTCATTGAGTGAGTTGTCATCATTCTTTAATAATCAATGAAATTGTGTCACGTTAAATATTCATGTTGGATAGACTTTTAATATTTTCAATAGACATGTTTGCAATAATTGTGGATTAACTATTTTAAATCATAATTTCAAATTTTGCAGCAGATTATAGATTATTAGAAGCAGATAATGAACATATTCACTATACTTGTGAAATTATGATTAATCTGCCATAAAAGTTGTTACAATTCATTGTAAAAGCTGGAAATCAATTTTCAAAATACTTATGCTTTGTTTGGATGGTATTTTGGAAAAAAAAAATTTCTAATTCAAAAAATACTCATTACCCTTACTTCTAATCATTAATCTTATTTATCTTTCCTCTCTCTAATCATTTTCCTCATTTCTCTCTATATCTCTCTCTCCAATCATAACTCTATCTCTAATTATTACCCCAATTTCTCCCTCTCCACTCATTCCCCAAAAATCGAACTCAAAAATTTTCAAAACACCATCCAAACAAGGCATTAGAATCTAAAATCTGATCTGAAACACACCCCAATCCCAACTTTTCTAGAATCATTGGGAATCTCTAGAAATTCAAATTTTGTTGCTAAGGTTTTTGTACAAACTCTCACAATAGTTTCTTAAGAGCCTCAAAATCTGATCTTAAAATTATTTGCAAACACGCACAATTAGTGCCTGAACTAGAAGTTGCCTCCTAGCTCAATTGTTAAAGTAGGTAATAGACATTTCATTTATTGAGGGTTCAAACCCCACCCTACTATCCTTTCCCGAGATAATAGAAAGTTGCTACCCACACAGACATTTCATGCACAGATTATGAACAGATTTTTATGGGGCCCACCACGGGTCTCACACGAATGATTCGAACCGTTCATTAAATGTAACACACTTTTTCAAGGGTCCACATGAAAAATAAGCTTAATTCGATAAGTTCTCGATCTAATCATCTAACTTTTCATTGAGATTTGAGAATAATGAAAAGTTAAATGATTCAATTGTGCACCTATAAGTATTGGATTGAGCAGATTTTTCACGAGGACCCTTGAAAAAGTATTTTACATTTAATGAACGGCTCGAATCGCCACGGGTCCCACAAAAAAATTGTGCACAATCTGTGCGTGAAATATCTGTGTGGACATACTTTCTGGAGATAATATAGAGTAGAACTAGGGATTGAGCCCGTGCCTGAAGGCACGGCGCAACGCGTTTTGAACACAATTAAATTGAATTACCCTTTCCTACTTCTAACCAACCCATGCGTGTAGGCACAATGCAATATATTTTGAGTTCAGTCTAAAAAAGTATTCTTCCCTGATAATCATAGTCACCTGCACGCGAATTAAAGAAAAATAAGATATTATACACAAAATGAAACCAACACAGTCCAATTCCATTAAGGCATTTCTTATAATAAATACATTACATTTAGCAACAGCTCCCTACAAAAATAATCTTGGTAGGTTGTTTCTTTACATAAGTACAATAGGAGTCAAGACACATGCCCTGCAAGGGCGAGTCTATGTCATATTTACCAAAAACCTATACATGCCACCTGAATTATCATCCCGCACAACCAATCACCAATGAGCCTCCATATAAACTTAAGTATACTAAAAGTAAATGACATTTCGTTAGTTGCCCATGCCTAAAGGCACTTACCGCTGAAATCCAACAAAAACATTTACGTACCATACAGTTTACCTACAATGCTCCCGTATCAATGAGTCTGATGAAATTCACTAACAATAAGCAAAAGTCTAAGATAGAGTTTACCAAATACATAACCAAAATTTAATTCAAATTTTCTTTTTCCTTCACCAACAATGGATAAAGGAGGCAATACCAAGAAGGCTACCTGCCATAATTCAAAGTCACGATGATTGGAGACCCATTTTGGTTTTCTTAGCAAAATAACATTGTATACTCACTAATCATGTGAGTATAGTGAACAGAATCATCATATGCTGTAAGAACCAAAATCTTACAAAAACCAAAAAAAATAATAATAATAATAAGACAAAATTCGCATCTTGCTAGATGTCTTCTTTCAAACAACTATAAATCCCAAAAAAAACCATTTCAAATATAAAATCATCTTTCAATAACCAAAATCTGGACTGAAAACTATACACCTGTAAGATTCTTTTCCTAAAGCCATTTTTGGGGCTTATGTGGCTATCCCAATTGTTTGAACAAAATCAAGTTTTCAAGCTCCCACTCCTTTTACCTAGTTAAAATATTTAACAAAAATTAGTTCTAGAAATCCATAAAGAAAGAAAGAGATAGAGACCATGATAGAAAGAGTATAATTCAGTGTGTAAATTACCTAACAAAATCCAAAACCGAAACCAAAAGCAGAAATCACGTACTTCCAAAGAGTTGTTGCCTTCATTCCACAGAATAGTCAATAAGTTACCTGATCAAGCACACCACAAATCAGTACAAAAGGTTATATATAATCAGAATTTCTTCCAATACTTCTAGCGACACGGTCTTGCTATGGTAAACATAGTCCGACGAAAACCATGTTTAAACATAACTTCCTCATAAATGTTGATTATAGCCATAAACAAACTCTCGAGAAAGCAGTACCATTTCAAAATAGAACATATTCCAAAATCTGGAAGGCATGCTACACTTGATTAGATTAAGCGGCAACTAAAACATGATTTCAAGTTTTCCACACTTGAAAGCCCTATTTCCAGTAACTACCATGTTAAGTTTCTACATAAACTGAACACATTCAAACTACTTAAATGAAGTATCTCAAAATTACATCAATGTTCGAAAATGGTGTATAAAAATTGGCATCTCATGTTCGGAAAAGGGTTTTCGAAAATAAACAAAACCCATTTAGAAACCCATGTCAGAGGGCATTGGCAAAATAAGAAAACCATTCTGAAAATGGTCGAGAGAGCTTACCTATGATGACAACAGCTGTGGTCTTTGTTGGAGGAGCATAATCAGTTTCGCTCTAAAAATGACGTACGAATGAAAATTCCTATAGCTACAATTAACTCCATTTTTTATGCAAACATCCACCTTCAGTTGAAAGTTTTCTTTAACTTCAAAGCTCCAACATTGAGGCTTTTAGTGGTGAAATAACTCCAACCTTGCCAAAACCTATTCATCATTATCTGCAGGCATCAACTCTAACAATAATAAGAAACATAAAAAGGAGAAAGAAAGGAAGAGCTCCAATTGAGTGTAGGTAAACTTTAACAATATGAAAATGCAAAAGGAGCCAAAATAGAAAAAGAGAACACTAAGAGTCTCCTTAAAAAATGTGAGTTAATATAAGCCCAGTTAATACCCGAGATAAGTCAAATCTTTGTCCACCTGTTGAAGTTCAAAAAGCACATTGTGTTATGGAAAAATGGAATGCAGTAAGTTTGCTATCATTTGAAAACAAAAAATTTTGGCAATTGCATCCTTGACCAAAAATGGGAGAAGGGTGATGTGGTCTGGTAGTCACCACTTTACGGAGAAGGGAAGAGTAAGAGTGAAAGAGAAAAGAATTTAATGGCCGAAATCTGTCTACAACGTAACTGTCCTCTCGTAACTGTTTCAAACTCAAGCAACCCTTCATCACTCTCGTAACTGTTCTCACAAATGCATTACAAAAAATATAGTAACCCTCCAATCGTACCAAGTACATGAACATTTTTTTTTACAAAAAAAGAATCGGGTCCTCCCTTTCCTTTGGTCCTCCCTTGAGGGTCTTGTTAAATTATGAATAGACATTTAAGTTCAACCGTCGAAGTTCTAGATTGATGAGAGTTGATAGACACTTCATCCTGAGCTACCTCATGGATGCCTTAGAACTTCATTCAAATTTTTTAGGTCTTTTGTCACTGACAGACTGTCATTATCCTTGCCACTTTCATCTTGAATTCCTAACCACCATCAATTCAACTCTATCCATGTAAAGTAGTGGCCAATCATGGTAGTAGGCTAGTTATTAAATGTGAACATAAGTTGAATAAATTGGTGACCTTAATCAGGTTGACGTAAAATTGTTAATTGTTAATTCCTTTAGTTGGTTGTTGGTACTAAAATTTTGTAATCTGCTTCTCAACACCACCGCTACTCAAACCCTCTTCCGATTCTAGGTTACAGTAACAAATAGAAGAGATTTTATGACACAAAACAAACACAAGTGATTTGGGGTTTTCTTCGCAATTCCTATAGATAATGATAATGATTTTCACGTTGCTATATTGAAGGATTATCTCCATTCTCGATCAATGCCGTCATTCGTGTTGAGTTCTCTCCTCAGTGTGACCCTGTCGATCAGTTGCTTCCCGTTCTCTCTTTCCGATCTCTCTCTGCTTTGAGGTACCCTTTAAATCTCCTTTTTTAACCTGCTCCAGGATGCTGTTTTTACTTCTGTTGCTACTGGTTATTAGAATTTCTTCAAGTTTGCCTTCGATAACATTTCTTCAATTATGATACTTCTGCCTTGTGTGAAATTACTGTGTTGAGTCAATATGCTGTCTAATCATGGGAAAAAGAGTAAGTGAACGAAAGAGATGATCGACAATGTGAAAAGGAGAAGAGAATCTACTGATTGTATCAAAGGTCTTAGATCCATGACACATGACAAGTATAGGCTGTGAATTAATACACATCATACCAACTTCCAAAGTAGGCTATTAAATCACTTGTTTATGGAAAATAGAACGTTGGTAGCTAAGCAACTCTGTTGACCAAATAAAGCTAAGTAGCTAAGTGTTTGGTCAAGACTTGGGGCATTCTTTGGGTTTGAGCTCATGACCAGATAGAGTTTTCTCTCATCATTTGAGTCTTGGATTTGACTTGTGTTGCCTTCTCAGTTTTGTGATTTCTGGGGACTTGTTAACTTGTCATTGAAGATTAATGTGCTAATTGGGAGTGTTATAGAATATGTGTCGTCATGCCAAAGCTTTAGAGCTTTAAGGCAATCATCAATATCCCCAACATTAGAGAATATGTGAGGTATTTGAACTGTGATCCCATTTTGCTAAATGCCTTATAACCTTGCAGTTGCAATGGTCTACCGACCACGTACATCTAGCATGCGAGCCAAATGATCTTTGCTTGGTGGCTTCTCCCTTGCCTCCCGCAAACATCCATTGCCTCCCCCTTGACCCTGTCCCCATAAGCAGCTAATGTCGCTCTAACTACTAGAGCTGGTCTATTTCATAAATCTAGAAACTTTTGTGTTGCTTCGGTTGGAAATAAAAGGACCATGTTTGCTTGATGAGATGGAAAATAAAGAAGTGCTTCCTACTTCTTTGTAGTGTATGACTGTTGACCATGAGAAAGACACATGACGGTTAGTAGGTGTTTAGACTACTAGTCATGTGAAGAGAAAATAGTGATTGCTAGTAGATGTAAAGATTACTGATCACTAAGTGATAAGAACTCTGAAAGTGTGCATTTGAGATAATTTCAAACACTTTAATTTAATTCGAATTAAAGTGTACGTAATAGATCTGAAATTACTTGTTTCGAATCGATGTTGCCTTAGTCTACTATGGATCAATTCTTACATACTACATCCAATAAGTATTTGTTGCCTCGAATCAATGTCGCCCTCACTACAAGAGTTGGTCAAATTTATAAATCTAGAAACTTGCGTGCTGCTTTGGTTAGAAATAAAAGGACCATGTTTGCTTGATGAGATGGAAATAAAGAAGTGCTTCCTACTTCCTAGTAGTGTATGACTACTGACTAAGAGAAAAATATATGACAGTTAATAGTTTTTTAGACTACTAGTCATGTGAAGAAAAAATAGTGATTGCTAGTAGGTGTAAAGACTACTGATCACTAAGTGATAAGAACTTTGAAAGTGTGCATTTGAGATAGTAAAATCGAAAAAACCGAGGTTCCAGTCGGTTTGATTCGGATTAAAGTATGTAATAGATCTAAAATGTGCTTGTTGCCTCGAACTGATGTTGCCTGGTCTATTATGAATCAAATATTACGTATTAGATCCATTGCCTCGAATCAATGTCGTCCTCACTACAAGAGTTGGTCAATTTTATAAATCTAGAAACTTTCGTGTTGCTTCGGTTGGAAATAAAAAGACCATGTTTGCTTGATGAGATGGAAATAAAGAAGTGCTTCTTACTTCCTTGTAATGCATGACTACTGACCACGAGAAAAACACATAACAGTTAGTAGGTGTTTAGACTACTGGTCATGTGAAGAAAAAATAGTGAAACATATGACAGTTAGAAGGTGTTTAGACTACTAGTCATGTGAAGAGAAAATAGTGATTCCTAGATGGTGTAAAGAGTACTGACTACTAAGTGATAAGAACTCTGAAATTGTGCATTTGAGATAATGAAATCAAAAAAACTGAGGTTCCAGTTGGTTTAATTTGGATTAAAGTGTATGTAACAAATCCAAAACTACTTGTCTCGAATCGATGTTGCCTAAGTCTACTATGGATCAATTCTTACGTACTACATCCAACAAGTATTTGTTGCCTCAAATCAATGTTGCCCTTACTACAAGAGTTGGTTAATTTTATAAATTTAGACACTTACGTGTTGTTTCGATTAAAAATAAAGAGACCATATTTACTTGATGAGATGGAAATAAATAAGTGGTTCCCATTTCTTAGTAGTGTATGACTGCTGACCATGAGAAAAACACAAGACAGTTAGTAGGTGTTTAACTACTAGTCGTGTGGAAAAAAATAGTGAAATACATGACGATTAGTATGAGTTTAGACTATTAGCCATGTGAAGGGAAAATAGTGATTGCAAGTAGGTGTAAAGACTACTGATCACTAAGTGATAAGAAATCTGAAAGTGTGCATTTGAAATAATGAAATCGAATAAACTGAGTTTCCAGTCGGTTTAATTCGGATTTAAGTGTGTAATAGATCTGAAACGTATTTGTTGCTTCGAATCGATGTTGCCTGGTCTACTATGGATCAAATCTTACATATTAGATCCAATAAGTATTTGTTGCTTTGAATCAATGTCGCCCTCACTACTAGAGTTCATCAATTTTACAAACCTAAAAATTTGCGTGTTGCTTCGATTGGGAATAAAAGGACCATGTTTGCTTGATGAGATAGAAATAAAGAAGTGATTCATACTTGTGGTGTATGACTATTGACAACGAGAAAAATACATGACAGTTAGTAGGTGTTTGGACTATTAGTCACGTGAAGAGAAAATAGTGATTTCTAGTGGGTATAAAGACTACTGATCACTAAATGATAAAGACTCTGAAAGTGTGCATTTGAGATAATGAAATCGAAAAAAACTTAGGTTCTAGTTGGTTTAATTCGGATTAAGGTGTACATAATAGATCCGGAACTACTTGTTTGCTCTAATCAATGTCGCCCTCACTACAAGAGTTGGTCAATTTTATCAATCTAGAAACTTTCATGTTGCTTCCGTTGGAAATAAAAGGTCAATTTTATCGATGATACTACACGTGATCTTAGCAAAAAGTCCGAGCGCAGATGCTACACTTTACCTATTTTTTAATCCGCCATACGACACTTTATCTCAGCCTTGTCACTAGCCAAAAGGCCACAAACATATTCTACACTTGATCTTTTATTTGATCAACGATACTATACTTGATTTTAGCCAATAGGCTGAGTGCAAACACTGCACTTGATCTTTTTTGTAGAGTCGATACTACACTTGATCTTAGCCATAGGTCGAGCGCAAATGCAACACTTGATCTTTTTTTAGAAGCGGCGATACTACACTTGTTCATTGCCAAAATGCCGAGCACAGACGCTACACTTGATCTTAGCCAAAAGGCTGAGCGCAGATTCTACACTTGATTTTTTTTTTATCAGCGATACTGCACTTGATCTTTCTTTTTCTGGTCGCCGATACTACAGTTGATCTTACCAATAGGCCGAGTCTTATCAATAGGCCGAGAACAAATACTGTAGTTGATCTTTTTTTTATTGATGATACTACCCTTGATCTTAGCCAAAAGGCTGAGTACAGATACTGCACTTGATTTTTTTTTTATCTGCGATACTACACTTGATCTTTTTTTAAAATCAGTGATACTACACTTGATCATAGCCAAAAGGGCAAGAACAGATGCTTCACTTGATCTTTTTTATCATCGATACTACACTTGATCTTAGCCAAAAGAGCGAGCGCAGATGCTATACATGATCTGTTTTTAGAATTGGCGATACTACACTTATCTAAGCCAATAGACCGAAATCAGATACTGCACATGATCTCTTTTTTTATCGTTGATACTACCCATGATCTTAGCCAATAAGCTGAGCGCAGATACTACGCTTGATCGTTTTTTAGAATCAACGGTATACACTCGATTATAGCCAAAAGGCCAAAAATAGATACTGCACTTGATCTTTTTTTTTATTATATATATGTTGATACCACACGTAATCTTGCATGATCTTAGCCAATTGGCATAGAACAGATACTGCACATGACCTTTTTTTTTATCGTCAACACTGCACTTGTTCTTAGCAAATAGCTCGAGCGCAGATGCTACCCTTGATCTTAATCAATAGACCGAGAATAGATATTGGACTTGATCTTCTTTTTTTATCGTCAATACTACACTTGATCTTAGCCAATAGGCCAAGCGCAGATGCTGCACTTGATCTTTTCATGGAATCGGCAATACTACACTTAACCATAAGCAAAAAGGCAAAGAACAGATAATTCACTTGATCTTCTTCTTTCTTTTTTTTAATCCTCTATACTACATTTGATCTTTGCCAAAAGACTGAGCACAGATACTACACTTTACCCCTTTTTTTTAATCCACAATACAGCATTTTATCTCAACATTTTCATTGATCGAAAGGCGAAGAACATATACTCTTTTATTTGATCAGCGATACTACACTTGATTTTAGCTACTAGGCCGAGAACAGATACTGCACTTGATCTCTCTTTTTTTTATCATCGATACTACACTTGATCTTAGCCATGGGTCGAGCACAAATGCAACACTTGATTTTTTTTAGAATTGGCGATACTACACTTGTTCTTAGCCAAAAGGCCGAGAGCAGATATTGCAGTTGATCTTCTTCTTTTTTATCGTTGATACTACATTTGATCTTAGGCAATAGGTCAAGCGCAGATACTCCGCTTGTCTTAGCCAAAATGCCGAGCTCAGATGCTACACCTGATCCTTTTTTTTATCAGCGATGCGACACTTAATCTTTTTTATTTGGTCAGCGATACTACACTTGATCTTAGCCAATAGGCTGAGAACAGATACTGCAGTTGATCTTTTTTTATTGACAACACTACCCTCGATCTTAGCCAAAAGGCCGAGTACAGATACTGCACTTGATCTTTTTTTATCGGCATTACTACACTAGATCCTTTTTTAGAATTGGCAATGCTACGCTCGATTATAGCCAAAAGGGTGAGAACAAATACTTCACTTGATCTTCTTCTTTTTCGCCGATACTACACTTGATCTTAGCAAAAGATCGAGCGTAAATGCTATACTTGATCTTTTTTTAGAATCAGCGAAACTACACTTGATCTTAGCCAAAAGGCCGAGAACAGATACTGCACATGATCTTTCTTCTTCTTTTTTGTCGTCGATACTTCCCTTGATCTTAGCCAATAGGTCAAGTGCAAATGCTACGCTTGATCGTTTTTTAGAATCTACGATACTACACTCGATTATAGTCAAAAGGCCGAGAACAAATATTGTGTCACGACCCAACCCAGTGAGGGTTATAACACGTGACCGGTTAGAAGATTAACATCATCCGAAGGCCATTCAATAAACCCAAATATGATTTTCAAAACTATAATATATAAACCTGTCTCATAGTAGCACAACATACTAGAGCATTCTAATTTACACGTGTTTATAGCAATTGGAAGCAGAAAGGCTCTAAGCTCAAAACCACAATATTTACAAAGTTCAAAAGTAAAGAAATATGTACAATTCTTAGCCAAGCATGTTGTAACGAACGCTATGAATGCAAAGCTAAGAACGAGAAATTGAAAACTAAACAAGAAATCACAAAGACATAAAATATACGTGGTTCCCCAAGATGGGTACGTCCACGGGTGAGGAAAGAGAGGATTCACTAACCAACGTGAAGAAGAGATACAAAAAGCCAGCTATAATCCGTAACTCTAGAAAGGCCACAATATGAGAGCCCAAAAGATAATTCCTAGAAGTCTCCCAAAAGCCCTATTTATAATAGACTACAAAAATGGGAACAACATAATTAACCAATGTGGGACAAAAGAAGACAAGGCATTCCCAACAATTCTCCACCTTAACTTGAATTCCACTGAACCAATCACCAAATTCAGCTCTCCCCTTCTAACCTCTCACTCGCCAAATGCTCTCGAGGGGTGATCAACTGCAAATACCAAGCAATGCTTGAACTTGGCAACCGGAACCGGTTTAGTCAACATATCTGCTGGGATATCTGCCGTACCCACTTTCTTCACCTCAACTTGATTCTGTGAGATGATATCCCGAACGAAGTGATACCTGACATCGATATGCTTGGTCCTCTCATGATACATCAGATTTTTAGTCAAATGTATAGCACTCTGTGAATCACAAAATACTAAACTCACACCCTGTGCAGGACCAAGCTCACAAAGCAAACCTCTCATCCACAATGCCTCTTTCACAACTTCAGCAATGGCCATATACTCCGCTTCTATTGTAGACAGAGCAACTGTAGCCTGTAAAGTAGCTTTCCAACTAATGGCACTTCCGGACAGAGTAAAAACATAACCTGTCAGAGACCTCCTCTTATCGTGGTCACCAGCAAAATCCTAATCAACATAACCAATAGCATGATCACCAAAATTGGCAACCCCAAACAATAGACCAACACCTGCAGTTTCACATAAATAGCGTAATATCTATTTCACAGCCTCCCAATGTGCCTTTCCTGGACGCCCCATATAATGACTAACGACACTAACTGCATGTGAAATATTAGGACGAGTACATACCATGGCATACATAAGGCTCCCAACTGCGCACGAATATGGAACCTGAGACATATACTTCTCCTCATCCTCCGACTGTGGTGACAACTCAGCTGAAAGTCGAAAGTGTGCTGCCAAAGGGGTACTGACTGGCTTCGAGTTCTGCATGGCAAAACGCCCAAAGGGGTACTGACTTGCTTCGAGTTCTGCATGGCAAAACGCTCAAGCACTTTAAGAACATAAGACTTCTTATTTAAAAATAATTTGCCAGCTACTCGATCTCTACAAATCTCCATACCCAAAATACGTTTTGCCACACCTAAATCTTTTATCTCAAATTCACCACCTAATTGTTGTTTCAACCTGTTGATTTTTGATACACTCTTGGTAGCAATACGCATATCATCAACATACAACAGTAGATAAACAAAGGAACCATCTGGAAGTTTTCGAAAATACACACAACTGTCATACTAACTTCTTGAATATGACTGGCTTATCATAAAAGTATCAAACCGCTTAAACCACTGCCTAAGGGATTGTTTGAGGCCATACAAAGACTTACGAAGTAAACAAACGTGATCCTCCTTACCAGAAACAACAAATCCCTCAAGTTGACGCATATAAATCTGTCCCTCAAGCTTGCCATGCAAAAACGCAGTTTTGACATCAAGTTGCTTTAACTCAAGATCATAATATGCAACAATAGCAAGTAAAGTGCGAATGAAACTATGTTTTACAACTAGTGAAACTACCTCATTGTAGTCAGCACCCTCCTTCTGGCTGTATCCTTTCGCCATTAGCCGAGCTTTGAACCGAGCGTCTTCTACCCCTGGAATACCTGGTTTGCACTTGAAGACCCACTTGCACCCAACAATCCTCTTCCCTTTCAGTGGTTCTACTAACTCTCATGTCTGATTCTTCTGAAGAGACTCAATCTCCTCATTCATAGCAACAAACCACTATGCAGACTCAGCGCTCAAAACAGCTTCTGTATAGCTTGAAGGCTCTTCATACTCAACTGTTTCAGCAACTAATAAGGCATAGGCCACCATCTCAGAATAAGCCGAATGCCTTTCAGGAGGCCAAATCTCCCTCATTGGCCTATCTTTAGCAATAGTGCGTGGTTGCTCAACTAATGCATCAACCTCTGTGTCTGAACTCTTGAACTCCTCTTCAATTGGCTTCTCAATGTGCTTCTTTGCTGAGTCGGAAGATTCACTCAAAAACTCCACCTGCTTTGGAACACTTTGTTCCTGAACTGTATCCTTAACCTGTTTAGACCTATTAATCAGATAATTTTCATCAAAAGTCACATCCCTATTGATCAAAAACTTCAAATCATCAAAGCACCTTAACCTGTACCCTTTGACACCTACTGCATAACCCAAAAAAATACATTTCTTGGCCCGTGGCTCCAATTTGCCCTCATTCACAAGCGCGCGCGTAAGCTGGACACCCAAAAACACGCAACACAGAATAATCAGCTGGATGACCTGACCATACCTCAAATGGAGTCTTATACTTAATAGCAGTAGACGGAGACCTGTTCACCAAATAGCATGTTGTGGAAACGGCTTCAACCCAAAATTCTTTGCCCAATTCGGAATTGGACAACATACAACGTGCCTTCTCCAAAAGAGTCATGTTCATTCGTTCAACCACACCATTCTGCTAAGGGGTTTTTCTCACTATGTGATGCCTCACAATGCCCTCATCACTACAGAACCTATCAAACTCGCCAAGACAAAACTCCATACCATTGTCAGTTCTCAAACATTTTATTTTTTTTACTAGTCTGATTCTCAATCAAAGTTTTAAACTGTTTGAATGTATTAAAGGTGTCACTCTTATGTTTCAACATATACACCCAAACTTTACGAGAGAAATCATCGATAATACTCATAAAATAGCAAAAACCACCTTTAGAAGTTACCTCTGCGGGACCCTAAAGATCCAAGTGAAAATAATTCATTGTGCCTTTGGTGCGATGAACAGCTATACTGAATTTTATCATACACTGCTTGCCGTAGACACAATGCTCACAGAAATTCAGCTTCTCAATTTTCTAGCCACATAGCAAACCCTATTTGCTTAAAACTGTCATCCCCTTCTCGCTCATATGCCCAAGGCGCTTATGCTACAAACAAGTCAAGTCTGAATCTGAAACCTTGGATGAAGCAACAGTTGCTGGAGCACCTAAAACTATACTGCCCTGGAGTGTATAGAGGTTACCATGCTTTTGACCCTTCATCAGTACCAATGCACCCCTTGAGACTTTCAAAACTCCACCTTCACCGAGGAATTTGCAACCATGAGAATCAAGAGCACCTAGGGATATAAGATTTTTCTTCAAATTCGGAACATGTCGAACCTCAGATAAAGTCCTAATAATACCGTCATGCATCCTAAGCTGAATCATTCATGAACCAACAATCTTACAGGCCATGTTGTTGCTCATCAAAACTGTACCACCATTGACCGCCTCATAAGTAGAAAACCACTCTCTATGCGGACATATATGGTATGAACATCCAGAATCTAGAACCCACTCGGTCTTAGAGTGAAAATCGCCATCTGTAACTGATAACACATTATCTGACTCATCTAAACTTTCAGCAATTCCAGCAATTACTTTACCCCATTTCTGGTCTTCTTTTTTCTTCTCCTTGAGTTTTAAACAGTCACTTTTCCAGTGCCCGGGTTTCTTGCAATAATTGCACTTTTCTTTCTTCTTACCTGATGACCTGGATCTTCCCCTATTACTCAACTTCTCCCTTTCTACTATTCTTCACCTAACAAACAAACCTTCTGCATGCGCATCACCCTCACCTGACACTTTTTTTCTCAATTCTTTCGAATAAAGACTAGACTTAACATCCTCCATGGATATTGTGTCTTTGCCATACAATAGGGTTGTAACAAAGTGCTCATACGAAAGTGGTAAAGAACATAGCAAAATTAGGGCTTGGTCCTCATCCTCAATTTTACTATCAATAGTTTTCAGATCCATAATAATACGATTGAACCTGTCTAAATGATCCTTAACAGGTATACCTTCTCGCATACGAAACGTATAAAGACGTTGTTTGAGATATAACCTGTTGGTGAGCGACTTCATCATATATATGCCTTCTAACTTCAGCCAAATTCCTGCTGTTGAAGTTTCTTCTTCCACCTCGCGAAGAACGTCATCTACCAAACTCAACTGAATAGAACTCAGAGCTTTGGCATCCGTATCATCCCAATCTTCCTCTTTGATTCCAGAACTAGTCTTGCCTAACAAAGCCTTGTGCAATCCTTGTTGGGCTAACAGAGCCTTCATCTTTACTCTCCAAAGACTGAAACTGCTGCTATGCCCATCAAACTTCATAATCTCGAATTTAGCCGCCATAGCCACAATTGGAAACGAAACACTAGGTTTGCAACCGAAGGCTCTGATACTAGTTTGTTGTAACGAACGCTATGAATGCAAAGCTAAGAACGAGAAATTGAAAACTAAACAAGAAATCACAAAGACACAAGATATATGTGGCTCCCCAAGATGGGTACGTCCACGGGCGAGGAGAGAGAAGATTCACTAACCATCGTAAAGAAGAGATACAAAGAGCCGGCTATAATCCGTAACTCTAGAAAGGCCACAATATGAGAGCCCAAAAGATAATTTCTAGAAGTCCCCCAAAACCCCTATTTATAATAGGCTACAAAAACAGGAACAACATAATTAACCAATGTAGGACAAAAGAATACAAGGCATTCCCAACAAAGCATATGGTAGTCCACAAAACTTTCTTCTAGAAACATTGCAAGAGGCCAAGCAAAACTTCAAAGGACAACTAAGTCCTTCGGATTTCTACTTTGTGTTGCCTGTAAAAATGGATTTAAAATTTCATAAGCGATAAGCTCATATGAATATATAAAGTACCAGAATTATATTATCTCCATGGAATAACTTAGCTCAATAAGTTTTAAGATTCGCAACAATTCAAACCCATATACTGATAATAAGGTAATTAGCGAATTTACAACCATGTAATAATACCCGTAAGAGGTCTATTCGTAAAACAATAGGAACTATTGAAGCTCACAATCAGATTTTCACAGTATTCGAAACGGTACTCACAGATCAACCAGTAATTATCAGGGAGCGACCCTAAATGCCAGCTGGTGGCAGTGAAATGATATCGAGTCATGGGCACATAGTACCCAAATGAACGTCTGGTGCACGTTTCAACATCACCTTATATCTCTTTGTACCCACAATTCCTTTATCATCCGTTGAGGACCAAACGTCGTATCCATATACCATTTCGATAGTCGTAGTGTCAAAAGATGTCGTTTTCCCATGGATTTCATGAAGAGTCAAAGCTAACATTGAACAACATTAATTCAAGCTTTATCATACTTTTAAAACTATCAGAAGATGACAATTTACGAGAATAAGGTAATTAAGGCCTTTATATACTCGCAGTGATTGCTAAAGTACAACCAAGTGACGGCTAGCAAGTGGGTAGCTTCACAGCTCCAATTCAACTCCTTTTAAATATTAATCTACCAAGATACGAACATTCGTCAACAAGCCATACTTATCAATAAGTTCTAAATATGGCATAATTACCGCTACCAAACTCAACTATCCACTCACCAGTGAAGTATACCAAAAGTAAGGTTTTCAATGAGGCCTCTTTGAGCATGGAACATTTGGTCACTTGAAGTATGTTAACAATGAGTACTAAACAAACCATGGGGAAATAGTTGAGCAAGATTAGATTTGACACAAGGATCAAGAAATGTCCAAAAGCGACACATCTCAACGCAAAAAAAAAAAAAAAACATAACTAATTCATTTGAGATCCAAAATGGGTGAAACTAGCACTCAATGGCAGATAACTAACAATAAGATTTCTAGAAAATGATTGGAGACCAAAACTCTAAGTCAATTCATCACGGGAAGCCCTTACCGATGCCTTTCTTTCGGAGCAGTAACCAAGCCTTCTTTACTTACTGACTTCCTTTCCCCAAATCAAAGCTATATAAATTCAAAATGAATACAAAAACTCAATTTCAAGATATTCTATAATATTATTAATTATGTATTTTAATTTGATGTGGAAACGTAACAATGGTTTTATTGTCTTTATAAGATTGGTCCTTCTGAATCATAATCAATCATATTAGACAAAAGTCGTGGGTCTATACACTTGTTTGATTTCGAGTCAATCGGTGACCAAAGCAATGGCAGAGCAAGTGGCCGGTGACCAAGATCAATCAACGGCAAATATCACAGCTTCCACCGCCACCACACGATGTCAAACGCCTCCTTGACTACTACGAAAGATATCATCCTTGCCTTGCGGAAGTAATGTGATCTATTCTGATAAGGAGGCTAAGAGTGAGAGCAACCTAGTACCCGATCGGGGAGAGAGAGAGAGAGAGAGAGAGAGAGAGAGAGAGAGAGAGAGAGAGAGAGATTGTGGATGAGAAGAGGTTTCATCGCGTGGTTTTATTTTGGGCCGGATTAATTAGATTTAGATATTAATTTGGGCGGGATTAATTAGGTTGAGGTACCACACGCTCCTCATATGGCGTCGTCTCCTCAAAAACAAATTTTCATTTTTCAATATCACTTATAAGAAGAAACTGACATTAAAATGAAAGAATAACTATGTCAGTTTTTTAGAAAGTGACGTCATAAATCTATTAGATCACACTTTAAGAGAAACTAACATTAAAAAGAAATAATAGTTATGTCAGTTTTTTAGAAAGCGACATCATAAATATATTATATCACACTTTAGAAGAAACTGACATTAAAAAAGAAATAATATTTATGTCAATTTTTTAGAAAGTAACATCATAAATATATTATATCACAATTTTTTGGATGACTAACATTATTTACTTATTGTAATCTTTTTAATTACAGTTTTTTCAAAAAGCGACATATTTTCACTTTTTCAAGCGTCATCTTTTATGATTATTGTAGTAGTGACTCCATATTATATGTGTTCAAGTTTGGCTCGAGCTTGAGAACTTTTTGAGACTAATTGTTCAAGTTTGGCTCAAACTTGAAGTTTTGTGTTCGTGATAAGCTTGGCTAGGCTCGTGAAATATGCAAGTCAATCTCAAGCTTTCAAGCATGAGTCCAGCTTGTGAAATTTCAAATTTTCAAACTTGAGCTTAAGCTCATTAAGTTCAAGATAAAATGGGCTAATTCAAAACAATAAAACCCTAGCTAGAAGAACGTGATAGCAGTTTCAAATTTTCCCAGTAAACTCTTTGACTTGCTCCATGGAAGATTTATATAGGATTTAATGTAGTCCTAAATTTTCATATCTCATGTTTTGGGATATTTATTAATCTATCCCTATATTTTTACAATTTACAGAATGACTCCTTTGTTCACAAGTCTATCGAGCCAAACACTCATATGGTCAAGCTTGGCTTGAATTCATAAACAAACGAAAAAACGTGAATGAGCTTGGCTTATATTTTTTACAAATGAGTTTGAACAAGCCAAAAGTCAAGCAAAGCTTGAACCAAACTCGAACTGTTTGGTTCGTTTAGCAGCCCAACCCCTATGTCTCAACGGGGTCCCGACTATATTAATCAAGTGGTTGCACACACTTTCTAGATTTCCTAGCATAACCAAGTAGCAAGCTAGATTATCAAACATAAGAGCAAAATTTATCAAACATTTACTATGTTACTCTGGGTTGGATTATTGCATACTGGTCTTGATCTTTTTCTCTTTTTTTTCGTCGATACCATACTTGACCTTAGCCAATAGGCAGAGAACAGATACTGCACATGACCTTTTTTTTATCGTCGATACTACACTTAATCTTAGCCGATAGGCTGAGCGCAGATGCTACACTTGATCTTAGTTAATAGGCCGAGAATGGATACTACACGTACTCGATCTTTTTTTTATCATCAATACTACACTTGATCTTAGCCAATAGGCCGAGCGCAGATGCTACACTTGATCCTTTTTTATCAACGATACTACACTCGATCTTAGCCAAAAAGCCTAGAACAGATACTGCACTTGATCTTTTTTTATCGGTGATACTACACTTGATCTTAGCCAATTAAGAAACTTGATTTATAAAGAAACCTAAACCAACTAGGAAATATGAATAATAGAACCTATAAAACACTTAACATAATATTTCACTCTCGGCAGGTGGCCTAAACTTCGTTGCCATCTATCGTGCACTCGTAGTAACATGTAACTATCTCACTCATTCAGATTTCACCTAAAATCTCTACTTCTCTCACTCATGGTTGTTTTTTGGCTATTTTAGTTTTCTCTTGGCTTGGTTGCTTCTGGTTTCTCTTTGCTTGGTTGCTCCTGGTTTCTTTTAGCTTGGCTTGTGTGCTCCTAATTTCTTTCTAGTTTTCTTTTGGCTTGGCTATTCTTGGTTTCTCTTTGCTTGGTTGCTCCTGGTTTCTTTTAGCTTGGACGCTCTTGATTTCTGTTATTTTTTTAAACTCAAGTTGGTAGACTTACTTGAGTTTAATGAGGGAAGTTAGCATGAGAATAGAAAATACTATGTTACCATGTTTCTAGATATTATTATTCAAGTTTCTTGTCTTGGTTTCTTTATTATGCATGTTTCCTAGTTGGTTTAGTTTTCTTTGTCCCAGAGTTTTGTAGCCTATATAAAGGCATCTTCTGATTATGTTTTATATACAATCAATGATACATATCAACGAAAAGCTAGTTTCTTGTCAATTTTCTTCTAACATGGTACCAAAGCTATAAGATCTATGTCCTGTAAAAAAAAACTAAGCACCTACTTTTGTCAGTTTGTGGGCACAACATGTGGTGGAGAAAATTCCCATATGTCGTAGGAATGACTGAAAACACCTACTTTTGTTAGTTTGTGCGCCCATCGCGTGGTGGAGGAAATAATACATATCCCCTATGTATTAAGGAGACTTAGCAAATAATTCTTCATATTTATATTTTTTAAGTTCAAGGACAAGCACCTTTTGCAATCAAACATAAGGACAAACATGCTCTATGAAAGTGCCTAAAATCCTATGGTACCCTATATATGTAAAGTGTCTAAATCCTAGGGTACTCTACGAAAGTGCCTAAACCACTAAAACCCTATAATAGAAAAATGCATCCTAAATCCTATGGAAGTGCCTAAATCCTAGGGTACTCTACCCTACCCTAGGGTACCCTACAACTTATGTGGAACTAATTGTAGAGAGAGTGCAATTGGGATTTGGGACTGCCCCGCCGCCTGGCAAAAAAAAAGGCGCCACCTGTCCTTCCGTTGAAAACCAAAAATGCCCGACATGTCCTTATGTTGGGAAAAAAAAGTTCCGTGTCCGTCCCCTAGGTTGAAAAAGAATTGAGGTAGTTTTGGCTAACCCATTATGCCATAGGAATATGATTGAGAGAATGTGTGTTTGTACTTTGTAGGGTTCGTTAGCCTAATGTGGGCTACCAGCCCGGAAAAATGGTTTTTTCATTTTGAGAGTCGCCACCCGGGTTTTGAAAAGGATTGTCCCCGAGAAACCGTATTTGAGAAAAATCTGACTCTTTTGCCCTTTAAAAAAAAAAGTTTTGGTCTAAAAACAGAGAGTTTTGGGTTCGGGAGCTAGGTTACGAGGGGTGAAGGTTTTGTTTAGAAAAGCACCCCCCCCCCCCCCTCGCCCGATAAAATCGGTCTCTACTAATACTTGTGGGATTTGAAAATCATTTTATTGCTTAACTTTTTTAGGCCGCATAAACAGTTTATATATGAAAACAATTAATTGCAAAGAAATATAAACATTAAGGGGTCATGCTTTTGAATTTAACATTTAAACAGTTTATACGCCAATAACAAAAGCTAACAGACATGCTTGCAGAAAATAACTGAAACAACATTCTATCCACGCAAAGCTCCACCGTACGGCATAGAGGAGTGCTGTACGGTGCTGGTCTTTATGGTTAATTTTGCACATAAACCATTATAGCATGCAGACAGTTTGTATCAGAAATAGGTATTAATTGATAACATGCTTAAACATAAACATCTAATTACAGGAAGCAAACGAGGACTTTATCCCAAAACAAACACCACCGTACAATAGAGGCTTGTGCCGTACGGTACTGAATTACATGACTTAACAGTTTAAAACAAGTTCAAAAAGCATATGGTGATCTAAAAACAGGCACATATGCTTATTTATCAAATGAATTACAATGCACATGTCAGAATATGGACGTATGATTTGTTTTAACTAGCATAACATGTATTACTCTAAAAACAGATCATGAGATGGCATGGCATGTCATACTTGCTTTGATAAAACAGAAGAAAAGAAATTGCAAACAAAATTGTTTCCTTGAAAACTCTCTACCGTGCAGTGGTAATGTGTACCGCACGGTGGAGATGAGTGGGATTCCAACTTTAATTTTCATGCAGCATTTGAACCATTTAGACCCAAAGCTGGAATAAGGAACCAGTCTAGGCCATGTGGTTACCCTTAGATTACAGAGACAAGTATTGGATAAAAGATTTATACCTCTTAGAGTGAAAACCTTTCTTTGGATAGTTGTGATTGATATGCTAGCCTCTGGTGTGAACTTGGGTGAGTTGGAGAGCTTCGATTCACTGGAAAGGTGGTACACACAAGGTTGATTGTGATTTGGATGTCTTTTAAAGGATTTTCATAATTTGGACTTGGCTTTGGAGTGTTTCGGTGCTTGAAAAAAAAGTATGGACGATAGATGGTGGTTTTCAAGACATTTGTGAACTGTTTTTGATATATAGAACCATGTTTCTCTCTAATCTCTTTCCTTTTTTTCAGAAAATGTCCTCTCTCTCTCTCTCTCTCTCTCTCTCTCTCTCTCAATTTTCTTCTTTATCTCTTTTCTCTTCCAAAAAAAATTGTATATATTGTCTAATGATAGGGGGAGGTATTTATAGGGCAAAAATGGCTTGGATATCAAGCACACTTGGTGTGCACACAAAGAATTTCGGCCTTCAACTGATTTGCCGCCTTCCTGACATTTTTGACCAAAAGTTAGTCCACCGTACGGCACTAGGGTCCACCGTATGGCACATCCCAACCGACTTAAGTTAAGGCGGTTAAAAACTCTACCGTACGGTACAAATATATCCACCGTACGGTACAACTGACTGCTCAACAGACCAAACTTCGCAAGGCCGCTCCGGACACTCCCGAACTCAATTTTGGGTGTTCTTTGAACCGTTGGAAAGCTCATCAAGTCTACTTTCTAACCCAAGTGGTTTAGATAAAAAATAATTTTGTACATCAAAAGATTTGATGATTTTACCTCAGGTGGTCGAAAAAGAAGTCGTTTAGGCAAAATCTTTATATCTCCCTCCTTTCAAATCGGATTAAGACTTATTATACATCGATGAAGAGGGTTTTGAATGTACTAAAAGATGGTGGACTCCAACCATAAAAATAAGGAAGTTTAATTTATGAAAAATGGGCTGAAAGCAAACTAAACAGAAGACCATTGGTGCCACGATGGCCAAAACACGTACTCACTCATTTTAAGTGTTACTTGGCACTCTCATACCAAGTTCTAAGGTGTTTTCTCACTCCTTTGAGTACAAAGAGCATTGTTTAAAATTTTCAAGGCACGTTTTAATCATTGGGAAGCTTATCGGCCACTTGTCTACGATTTTCGAAAGGTAGTGCTCCAAAAGGTTTAAATCATGCTTTGTTTATCATCATTGGGGACTTAAAAGTTATCTGCGACTTCCAAATTGGGGTGTCTACGTACACCTAAATAATTGCCCCTAGAAAATCGTGCTCATTAGAAATTATATTCCGTATTCTTTTATCTTTTTTTTTTAATTAGAAACAGCGGAAGAATACAAATATTTAAATTACATCAAACATTTATAAATTCATAATTATATTAAGCCCAATTAAGAGAATAAATAACTAAACAAATGTCCCCATTCAAGGGAAGAAATAATGAATGATTGATTTTTTGGGGAAGAATTTACCATCTACCTCTCCTATGTCCTATGGAAGCATA
The DNA here is from genome assembly GCF_030253575.1 of Rhododendron vialii. Classification (NCBI taxonomy): domain Eukaryota; kingdom Viridiplantae; phylum Streptophyta; class Magnoliopsida; order Ericales; family Ericaceae; genus Rhododendron; species Rhododendron vialii. The sequence goes on along the minus strand of NC_080557.1, from coordinate 20,615,601 downwards.
CATGAGTGACAAAGTGAGCTAACACCAATTGGTTCATAAAATACGTATACTCTTTTACTAAACAGCTAGCAAAATAGAAAGAGTCCCTATTTCTCAAAAGGATTTTACTTTTCGCACTTCACTTTTTATTGTTGGCACTCCAATTTGTTTATGAAATTACTAGTAACTTCAAGTTAAAAGTGGAGTACCATTAGTAAAAAGTGGAGTGCAAAAATCAATTTCCTTCTCAAAAGGCCCAATAAAAATAAAATGTGAGAATTGTGAAAAATAAAAGAAAAGGAAAAACTACTTACTCAACAGATTAATAAAATGAAATTTATTGTTTTCTAAGAGTGTCTCCAATGGCATAATCAAAACTCAAGTACCAAGCGTAGACGATACTACACTTAATCTCTTTTTTATTGTCGATACTACATTTGATCTTAGCCAAAAGACCGAGGGCAGATCCTACAATTGACCCCTTTTTTTTTCATCCACAATACTGCACTTTATCTTAGCCTTGTCATTAGCCAAAAGACCAAGAACATATACTATATTTGATCTTTAATTTGATCAGCAATAGTACATTTGATCTTAGCTAAAAGGCCGAGAACAAATACTACACTTTGATCTTTAATTAAAATAGGCAATACTACACTCGATCTTAGCTAAAAGGCCGATAACAGATACTACACTTGATCTTTTTTTAGAAACGGCGATACTAGAATCGATGCTAGCCAAAAGACCGAGAATAGATACGATACCTTATCTTTTTTTTAATTAGCGATACAACACTTGATCTTAGCTTAAAGGCAGAGAATAGATACTGCACTTGATCTTTTTTTAAAAATCAATGATACTACACTCGATCTTAGCCAAAAGGCCGAGAACATATACTACACTTGATCTTTTTTTAGAATCGGCGATACTAAACTCCTTGTTAGCCTTTTTTTTTTTTTTTGATTTGCCAAAAAGCCAAGAATAGATACTGCACTTGATCTTTTTTTTTATCGGCGATACTACACTTTGTCTTAGCCAAAAGGCCAAGCGCAGATGCTACACTTGATCTTTTTTTTTATCAGGGATACTACACTTGATCTTTTTTTTTATGGGACAGAATGTTGGCCTATTAAGAAACAACATGTGAGCAAAATGAGTGTAGCAGAAATGAGAATATTGAGGTGAATGTGTGATAAGACTAGACGAGACAAGATTAGAAATGAAACAGTTCGTGAGATGGTAGGTATAGCACCTATATCGGAGAAGTTGAAGAAAAATAGGCTAAGGTGGTTTGGGCATATCTACCGTAGACCAGAAGATGCAGTAGTTAAGAGAGCGGATAGAATAGCTCTAGGTAGCAATGTTACGGGGAGGAGTAGACTTAAATTGACATTAGATGCTGTAGTGCGCAAAAATATGAATATAATGGGTCTGTGTGAACAAGTGGCACTTGACAGAGTCCAATGGAGGAAACGGATTCATGTAGCCGACCCCAAGTGATTGGGACATAAGACTCGGTTTGGTTTGGTTTGGTTTGGTTTGATACTACATTTGATCTTAGCCAATAGGCCGAGAACAAATACTGCACTTGATCTTTTTTTATTATTGATACTACACTTGATCTTAGCCAATAGGTCGAGCACAGATGCTACACTTGATCTTTTTTTTAGAATCGGTGATACTACACTTATTCTTAGCCAAAAGCCCGATAACAGATATGACACTTGATTTTCTTTTATCGGCGATATTACACTTGATTTAGCCAATAGTCCAAGAATAGATACTGCACTTGATCTTCTTTTTTTTGGTCGATAGCTACTTGATCTTTTTTTTAGAATCAGTGATACAACACTTATTCTTAGCCAAAAGGCCGACAACAGATACGGCACTTGATCTTTTTTGTTATCGGCGATATTACACTTGATCTAGCCAATAGGCCAATAATAGATACTGCACTTGATCTTCTTCTTCTTTCTCGTCGATACTACACTTGATCTTAGCCAATATGTCACACCCCAAAAACGAGAAGTGACCGGTCATAAACCATGAGGCTAACCCATAGAACACGCAGCCTAAATAAATAAAAGTAACTGAAATTCAAATGATCGTTTTTCGTTATTAATCAAATCTAAAGCCAAATATGTCTCATCATAAGCATGGGGCACAATCATCCCATGAACCAAACAATATCCAGTGAACCAACAAAAATAAAAATAATTTGTTATCTGACAATTATTTCGAATGCGGAAGCGATTTTTAAAATAAAATTAGAATGAGACATCCTAAGGAGGTCAACCAAAATAAATCTCCGAGATGCCGCCAGAGCTCTTGCCTAACTCTCCAACTTGCCTGAAAGAGAAGTTGGATAAAAATCTGTCAGCTGACGAGCTCAATAAATAGCAAGCATGTATAATAAATAAAGTTGAAAGCGGAGATTAAAATAATTTACCATTAAATCATAATTTGGCATATGAGGTGTCCAGCAGAATAATAAATTAAGCATTTAACCAATAAATATTCTTGGTGGTGATCACAACATTAACTCCATCAATAATGGGAAACCACAATCAAACAATACAATGACCAAAATAAATCTCATCAAAATTGGATCCAATATCAAACTTAGAGTCATCAGGGTTGGCAGCCCGTGGTACTTTTCCCTAAGACGATCCGGCGAAAGAAAGTCGTTGAGCATTGGGGTCATCGGCCTAACACAGTCTTTTTTCCAATGGCCAGGGTCACCAACACAAAGAGGAATAATTTCCCTGGACTTCCGAAATAAATATTCCCATTAATATCCACCAAGTTCTCACCAAAAAGAATATTAACAATTGATCTCAAAAAATTCATCGCATGCCAATTTATAAAACTTATAAACAGTTTTGAGTCTCCGAATAACATTCTTATAAATTTCTGAAGGAAATACTTTTAAGGGACACAGGGATCTTTCGAAAATACGTAACATACTTAACTACTCGCTTGAATCCAAAGATAATATACCGAACAGCGTGAAATGAAGTTAACGTGAACAAAAGAATAATACGAACTGATCATCTAATCTGCAAATTACGCTGACCATAAAACTAGCTAAGAAATAATGTATGAATAACCTACCCAATCTCCAATTTAGGTTGCTAATTCTTAGTACCCAACCGAAACTATAAAACCCAACTTCTAAACCTTATTTTATTCCAACTCCAAACCATGATCTGTTCTTCACGTACCTATTATGTTCCTGCCAATAAAACCAAACATGTTCCTCTATCCAATATAATATACCAGCCATGCATTAAGCCAAGATTGCATACGCATCAGCCGAGATTAATCATTATCAGCAACACCCATGCACGCATCTCACAACGCACCACGTCGCACACACAAACCCACAGGGCACATACATCTCTCAAACTCACCATAGCCTCACAAAAGGACAACCTCCAACCCAAAAATTTAACTCGACAAGGGCCCAATCCATGGGCCTATCGCTTTGTGAAATGGTAGATCAAAAGAACGAGAGAGATGAAGTAAAATATTACCTCGAAAGACTCCAAAGATAATCTCCTTTGTACTATGGCTACTGCTCTTCTCAAAAGTCTGGACGCTTCTTAAAACCAACCCTAATGAACTGGTGAAATAATATGCTCAAGTTAAAGCCTATCAAACTACCCATTAATTACCCACGTTCCCCCTAAATAATAGGTAACCACTTAATAAAAGTATCTAATTAAATACGGTACAACACTAAATACTAAAACTATTTAGACTTTTACCCCAAAACTTATAATAATGCCAACAATGGTTATACCATGCAGAGGGAGAAATGTCGATTAGTCTCCAAACCATAAAAATCCCTCTTCTTTTTTCTTATTATAGAAATATAATTAGTAGGAATAAGAAAAGACGAGGTGTAACACAATAGGTCAAGCGCAGATGCTACACCAGATCTTTTTTTAGAATCGGCGATACTACACTTGTTCTTAACCAAAAGAACGAGAACAGATATTGTACTTGATCTTTCTTTTTTATCGGCGATACTACACTTGATCTTAGCCAAAAGGCCGAGCATAGATGTAACAGCCCGAACCCTCAAGCATCACCATGTAACACAATCACCCTCAGGTCAAATTTTAATCCTTAAGACAAAATCCAAAACCAAAATATGGTGATTAACACCTTAACATTTATGTTGTGTAAAATTCCTAATCAAAAACACCAAGTCCTCAACCCTGTATAATTCCCTTGAAAACTTCCTCCCAATCGTTCCACAAAACTAATTCAGAAAAGAGTTTTCAAAACCCTCCCGACTCTCGAACAACAAGAAAAACTGAGATGAGAATAGTACACTAAATTCCACTGCCCTTTTAACCAGTTTTTTTCCCCTCCAACAGAAGAACAAGAAAAAGAATGGCCCTCTCAACCAACCCAATTCTCTCTCTCTGCCACGTATTCCCCCCACCCTCCTCCCAATCGTCCACCAGAGAGAGCTATACATCCCCTCCCCACAAAAAGTCTACAGCACAACTATTATTGTCTTTTCCAAGCCTTCCACATGCCCCTCCCATACACAAGTATATCATCTCTTATCTCAAATATATTCCAAAACTATTTTAACTTTCTGTACCCACTAGTTTTCTGTCTTTTGTTTCTTTTGTTTGTTAACCATCCCGCACACTACCATTAATTGATGCACATACACTCCAGTATCACGTGCATGCCCATCACAAAATAAACATGTATATCTTCCATACAATTCCTATATTTGCTCAAATTCCCACAAATCTTCCAATTATATTAATCCCCATTATAAACTGTTAACCAGAAGAAAATAAAAGTACAGGTCTTACAATAGATGTTACGCTTGATCTTTTTTAGAATCGGCAATATTACACTTGATCTTAGTCAAAAGGCTGAGAACAAATAATGCGCTTGATCTTTTTTATCCGCAATACTACACTTGATCTTAGCCAATAGGCCGAGCGTAGATACTACACTTGATCTTTTTTTAGAATCGGCGATACTACACTCAATCATAGCCAAAAGGCCGAGGCCAGATACTTCACTTGATCTTCTTCTTTTTTATCGTCGATTCTACACTTGATCTTAGCCAAAAGACCCAGCACAAATGCTACTCTTGGCCTTTTTTTTCATCCGCAATACTACATTTTTTCTTAGCCTTGTCATTAGCCGAAAGGTTGAGAACATATACCACACTAGCTCTTTTTCTTTTTCATTTTTATCGGCGATACTTTTTTTTTTTTTTTGTGAAAGGCAAAAATTTATTAAAAAACAGGGAAAGGGGAAAGGGAAATTCAACAAAAATTTATCGGCGATACTACACTAGATCTTAAGCTAAAAGGACAAGAAAATGTACTGCAATTGATTTTTTTTAGAATCTCGGTAATACTACACTCAATCTTAGCCAAAAGGCCGAGAACAGATACTACACTTGATTTTTTTTAGAATCGGTGATACTAAACTCAATGCTAGCCAAAAGGCCAAAAACAGATACTGCACTTATTTTATTTTATATTTTTTTTAGAATTGGCAATACTACACTCAATCTTGGAACTTTATCCGACCAATTTGTACCGATCCAACCTTTCGGTAAGTCTGGACAAGGGATCGGTCTGTTTCAGGTTTGAAATGTAGATTCTTCATTTTCCGTTAGATCGTTGGAATGCGAAATTTTCCCTTAATCTGACTGTGAAGAAGCAACAAGGAAATTGATTTTTTGATCTTTATGTAGGTTTAGATAAATCCTAACCATCAAACCTCCTCAAATCCCACAGCCTACGACTCTGTCACTCAAACAAAACCCCATCCCCTAAAACAACAAACCACAACCTCTCTCCTACGTTCTGGTTTCTACATTGTCAGCGATGGTGACCTAAAGTTCTTACCCTCAATGTGATAGAGATGTGCATCAATCTATCTTTGAGTTTTTACAATCAGCACATAAACATCAGTTGCTTTTATGTTTGGTAATCCGTAATGAGTATCTAAGTCCATCGAATGATTCATGCAAATGTAATTTATGCCCCTTTTCTGTGCTTTTGTTCCTGTTCTACGGTCCACCTGAAGTCCCCAACCAAACCTAAACCCCTTGAACCGGTATCGGTACCTTGATAAATTCAGTGATAGATACCCAATACCCGACCGACCTGAACCGATTAGACCTTTACTAGCAGCCTGCAGCCATACCTGAGTCAGAAAACATGGGGGAGAAAAGAGAAGAGGGGCAAACAGATACCCGCGCGTGTTAAGATGCTTCAGTGCCAGCCAGGGAACAAATGCGCATATATGTATTTTGTTTGCTCCCATATCCTTAACAATGTCATGTTGAATCTGCAGAAACCTACCAAAGAAGAAACAGAATTCAAAAATCCAGGTCAAGTTTTATGGCGAGGACATAGGAGCAAGTTTTGAGATCCCCATGGGAAACAAACAAACAATAATACTTGCAGGCCATAAACCAGACTGAACCAACAATCATCAGTGAAGCCACTTGTAGATACTTCTGTAGATCTAATGTCATTACACAACAAAAACTGAATTGTTCTGACAAAATTGGGCAATCACCATAAAGTGGATGGAATGAACTGAAAGAAGTCAAATCTCTGAATTTATAAAGCCAATTATATCTTACATCTTGAAGAAAACTGATCTAAATACTGTTTCTCTCTTCATAGATGGACGAGTATGCTATTCAGCACGGTATCCAGAATTTACATGCCTTAACAGTATCAATGAGAGCCTACTCTCATGTAAATACTTTTTGGTACAACAAACAACAGGCCACGTGAATATATACACACACGGTGGTAAATGGATATACTATCAATTTTCTTCTGCAGGTGCCCTATGGTAAGTTAATGTCTCACTCGAACTTACAGGATCGGCATGATACTGCCCGTAAAATGCATAAATCCCAACTGAAATAATGCTGAGGACAACAAATCTCACCCAGGCCTCATTGTGTAACTGCGAAGAGAAAGTTGATAGTGAGATTGATACGTTGATCATTGAGTTCTTTTGTACTTGTAATTTTACGGTTCAATCACTCTACAGGGGAGTTGCAAAAGGAAACTTAATGTGCAAACCTGAGCAAACAGGAAAATGTTGAAGAAGATGCAAACAGAGGGCACAATTGGAACCCACGGACAAGAGAATCCTGGTGGAACTGTATAAGCCTGTGAAAAGGAATGTGAAAGAGAGTTTACCGAGCAAGAAAAACTAAAAAATATATGCAGTAATGCAAATATTGGAAGAAGGGCGAAAAACATATCTTCAGCTTAAATGTGCAGTAGTAACTGCCTTAAGTTTAGCCACAAGGGAGCTAGTCAGTGCACCAATTCCATGCATACTTTATCATTCTTTCTTGAGATATTTAACAGGAGATAGCGACCCACTCTGCCAAGCATAATTCCCATTTTGGCTTAGCATGACATGGCATTTCCACGACTACATGATATTCCATTTTTTACTTTGACCAAGGATAAGACATAAACCAAGGGATCAATATCACTTCTGCATCCACTCATCCAGAAAAAGACAAAAAAGGAAAAAATAACCGGTGTTCCCACCCGCTGTGGGTAATTTCAACTCACCAGGTAGACTCTCTAAAAGCAGACGAGAAGAAGAAGAGATGCACCTTCCAGCGATTAGGAATTTTCCATCAGATTGCAAACCTCATCATCATACTGGATTCAAGACCTAGAAGAAAAAGCTTACTAGTACAAAAGCAAGTCTCTAATGACAGTAGAAGACAAGAAGATGATGAATTAATTGCTTAAAGAACTTACAATGGTGAGACTCCACTAGTTTCTTTTAGGTGAGATTCCTAGAAAGCCATTGAAATGGTACTAAAGATTTACACTCTTTCTACTTCTGACACTCTTAATGCACAGCGTAGATGAAAAGCAATAGGCGCCAAAAGTCTCTAGGGACCTAACCGCAAGTCTTGAAGTGAGACACATGCTTCACTAAAGCAAGATGCACGTTGTCAAGAAAAAATAGCAAATATAGCACAGAAAAACAATTCAAGATTCGAACATATGCAAGCAGAGATTAACAATTTACATGCACAGATTAAGTATTATAACAAGCATCTACCATTCCAAAGTACTAACTGGTCAACACTGTTTTCATAATCTATTGTACTGACTAGTGAAATTCAATAAAACCAAAATAGGGGAAAACTGGCCGACACTATTGTACTGACTACTGACTAGTGAAGGTACCTATCATCCAAAAAAAGGAAGAAATAAGAAGGAAGAACCTGGAGCATAGGAGAAAGAGGGGGGAAAAAGGATCCACCAAGCTGAAGAAGAAGATGATGAGAAGATGATGGGCACAATAGATGAGAAATAGAGTTAATCAAGCTGGAAAATACCGAAAAGGGATAGGCTGAGTAGTTTGTTCTAGCAGCAACAATACCATGAAGAAAAGACAAAAAGAGGAGGAATAAGACAAAGAAGAAGAAAAGGACGAAGAAGAAGAGCAAACCTGGAGCCAAGGCAAAGAAGATTTCTCAGGTGCTGAGCAGTTCTTCCAGCAAACTTGAACTCTAGGATTTATATTGTTTGAACACTAAACTCGTTGCAATATGGAAAATAGCTGTAATACACGTGGCTGCTGTCTAAAATCAACAATCATATATCAACACAAAGAAGCCAATCCAACATTCCGATGCACCTCATCTAGACGTGCCAGAAGCACTAGACCTGCACTTAGCTGTGTCTCAGGAATTAAACGTGCGGTTAAGCATGGCTCAAAACCACAAATCAAGCTCCTTTCACCCTAATTATCCCTGGAACGCTGAATCCAAAACCCTAATCCTACTTATCCTGCCACTTCAGGCCTTAAAACATAGACACGTTCCCAAATAACCAAAAAAAGAAGCCAGAAAACTATTTTCGTCCAAATTCAAACAAAAATCAGCCTTAAGACTCAACCAGTTGAATCCAAAATCTACCCTTGAACCCTAGTTTCACACTTTCACCTTTCATACAATCCTAGCATATGCTCAGAGCAGCCCACCAAGCAACAAGCACCATTCTCAATCTTAGGTCATCCAACATTAGGCTTTCTCCTAGAATCAGGGGCTCTTAACATCAATCAAATGAATCCCACTGAGTCCTTAGACCCCTAATCATACCTTGCCTAGCATGAACTGCAAGAGTTGGACTAGCCCACCTTAGTCATAAGACATTTTTCATTAGATTAAGATTCCGAATCTACTAAAAACACGTTATAACAACAAGCAACATAACTGATTCTTAAAAACTGGTATATTAGCTTCTTCGCTTGATTGAATCAATTCAATAGTGTTTTCGGGTTGTTAAATAATTGGCCGTCTAGAAATGCCCTTTTTTCTGCAGCACTTCATTTTTTTCGGGATTCATGGCGCAAACAATATGCAAGAATCTATAGTTGTCGGTACTACAAGTACATCATTAAAATGATGTATGGTGTGGGGATGTGAGCCTTTGAGATTTCTTTCCAAGTATTTTATAGTTTGGATTGTGATAGGGAGGCATCTGTTTCTAACTATCTTCAAGTTAGTGATGGGGCTACAGTTTGGGACATTCGGTTACGGAGGGACACTCATAATCGGGAGGAAGAGTGGTTATCTTTGATTGCTAGAGTGTATAATACTCATGGAATAGGAGTTTGGGGGGGGGGGGAGGGAAGTTAGCTAAATCAGGATCGTTTGAGGGGAAATCCTTTTACCAATCGTTATGTGATTTAGGTAATACTTCTCTCCCTTGGAAAGCAATTTGGAAAACTAGGGCGCCTTTGAAAGTGAGTTTTTTTGTGTGGTGTGTGGCCCAAGGCAAGATTCTTACTCTAGACAATTTGATTCAAAGGAGGAGAATAATTGTTAATTGGTGTTGTATGTGCAAAAGGGATGCGAAGACGGTCGATCATTTCCTCATTCATTGTGCGGTGGCATGGGAGCTTTGGTGCTTGGTGTTGTCATGGTTTGGGTTGCTATGGGCTATGCCAAGGAATGTAGTGGAACGCTTAATCGCGTGGAGGGGCGTCAGAGTTGGGAAGAGTAGACAGCATGTTTGGGCTATGGTTCCTCTTTGCTTGATGTGGATTATCTGGTGAGAGAGAAATTCGAGATGTTTTGAAGGAATCGAAAATTCGTTGGTTAGACTTAAAAGTTTTTTGGTGAATAGCTTGTACAGCTGGGAGAAAAGAGAGTGTAATCCTTCTCTTGATCAGTTTTTAGATTGGTTTGTTCTTTTCAATTCACATGGTGGTGTATAGGGCCTTTTTGTCTTCGAGCTCTTTTTGTATATGGGCAGCATTCCCTTAATGCCTCATTGCTAATATAATCATTTACTTATAATAAAAAAAAGTACATCATTAAAATGTACTTACTTTTCTTTGATCAGCAATAAACAAACTGTAATGTACTTACTTGACGTAAGTAAAGAGCAGCGGCAGCAAAGATTGCAGCTATAAGAGCCACAATCAGAAACACAAATGAAGCATTGAAACGGTAGACAGCTCCAGCAGTGAAACCACAAGAAGCAATTATGATTAGGCAAAGGACACCTTCCCTCCAGCTTGATATCCACCTTCTCGAAACTTGACTTGAGCTCTTATCCTTCCAGCGAAGGGTTACCACACATGCTGAGACAACAGAATAGCCTGTCTGAAACAAACCAGAGGGCTCGTGTTAGCGCGCATACACCTAGTTCTGAATTAGACCAAAATCCTTGAACAAGAAGAGTTTTCACCAATTTGTATGCCCTGAAATCCTCAATCCTTCATCATAGCATGCCATGCAACCAAAGAGTTGGAGAAATGCTTCTCTAGAAACAAGGGCTATGCATATTGTGATTGGTAATTCAATGCAATTCAATTCAAATGCAAATGCAGAAGATTGATCCAACTTTTGCTAAATTAAGAAGAGGTACATTTATGAAGCTGAACTTGCTAAACATGGAAGCTGGATAGGAACATACCAATGAGCCAACTGAAAGAATGTGTGAGAGCACATGCACATTGAACAGCCCTGCCAAGACGCAGGCAACAGATCCAACCCAAACCTGAGAGTGTATGGGAGTGTGCCGTATCGGATGCACTTTAGCAAAAATTGAAGGTAGTAAACCATCCCTTCCAAGCCCAAGATATAACCTAGACTGCTTGTTTGAAAAAAGCACCACTTAGACTCGCCATACATGTGATGAAAGAATGTCAACAATGTGAAAGTTAACAGCATTTTACCTGGACATAAAGACCAACTAGAAGCGTAGTCGTAAGTCCAGCAACAGCACCAATGCTGATTATTACAGAAACATATTTCAAACCCTTCGATGTGAAAGCTTCAGACAGAGGAGCTTCTTCCCCTAGGAACTGGTAAGGTACCATCCCAGTTAAGACTAAGCAAACACCAATATACAATGCCGCACAAATGAGAAGGCTGCCCATGATGCCTAATGGCAAGTCCCGCTGAAATGTCATTTTACATTACATTAACACAACAGCATATCAGACATGACAAACCAAAATGTCCACGTTAAGCATCAAAACAACTGTAGTTCCGTAACCATCAAATCCATCTCACTAAAACTTACTTGTGGTCTCTTAGATTCTTCAGCTGAATTAGCAACTGCATCAAATCCAACAAATGCAAAGAATGCTACAGTTGCTCCCGTCAGTACTGCTTTAAAACCATTTGGAGCAAAAGGAGACCAATTTGAAACATCAACCTCAAAAGACCCAACGATTATGACGAAAATAACAATTATTACCTGCAGCAAACCCATGTCAAAATTAGCCAACACAGCGTAACATTTTTTAACAACTATAATCAAGCTACAATGCAAATATGAACCACCAATTAGTACCGAGACACAATTTATTCCCATCCTACAGGGAAGAAAAAAGGGCAGCATAATTCCCATAAGGCCGTAACCACTTGAACCATGTAAACATATATCTCTCCTCTTGTGTAGCATGAACTTGCATTCGCGTGGAGGGTTGCATTTATTTGCTACGTCAGATTATCCAAATTCTCCAGTCCAAAGATACTATGGTTAGAATGCAGCTAGAATTCAAAATTCTTATGTAAACATGATGTATTTATGCACAAAATTTAAGTAATGGATTCTTATATAGTAAAACTCAAGCAAAGCATATTTGAGGGGGTTACGTTTAAAGTGTGTCAGACACGTATACCCGACCCTTATTACAAGTGCCGAGTGAGCACTTTCCTTTGCAATGCTTCAACAGGTCTTACTAAATGCAAATATACGTTTAGATATTGCCATTGAGATCCTTAACTAACAGCTCCATTGAAGAAATACAAAAGATCACCTTTGCTGTAGTCATGACTGAGTTCAACACAGACGATTCTCCGACTCCCAAAGAAAGAACTATTGTAAGAAGCACTAGAAGAATTGGAGCCAATACATTAATAGATAGGGCTCCCAAAAACTCCTCACCACCATGCCCAATCCAGCTTGGTATGTTACCCTTGAAAAAGGGAAAGAGCTCTAGTACTGCAACTACATAGCTTGCTAAGCTTCTTGCTATGCTAGCAGCACCAATATGGTAGTCAAGCATCAGTTGCGCAAACACGAGAAATGCAGTAAGCTCATTGAAAGCTGTGTATGTATATAGGTATGCTCCGCCTACAACAGCAGGAAACCGAGAAGCTAGCTCGGCATAGCATAGCGCATTGAGTACACAAGATGCGCCAGCGAGTACAAAACTAATTGTGACTCCTGTATTCAAGCAGAAGAGAGCGTGTGAGGATCACCAGAAACAGCAGGAAAATTTCAGCAAAGCAAAAAATGAAGTCAAATGGCAATTTATAGCTTCTCAATTGGATTCTTCTAAAGCAATGAAGTTCTGTCTTGATGATAGAGTTCAACAATAACCCAAAAAGCCGGTGCAGGTCATAACAAAATATAAGCACCCATGAAGCATGGAAAGCGACACAAACACACAGCACGCATGAAACAAGACCTGAACATGCCAATTTGTGACAGTTTAGAACTGTACGATCCTAAAATGGCAAGGAACAGAAATTAAGCATATCAATCTACAACACTAATTCAGGGTAAATGAAAATTACCTCCGGTATGTCTCAGAATAATCTGGGACATGGCATATACATGCAAGTTTTTAAAACTCACCACACTTTGGTTGTCTGTAACATATCCCCCGTTGATAACTCCCAAAATATTAACAGAGACAAGGTGCTGATGGCATGTAATAAATTTCAAAAGATATAGAACATTGTTGAAATCAAGCGATTCAAGCCTATGAGACCCATGAAACTAAAACATCATGTACCACCTTTAATTGAAATGGACAAGTCTTACAAAACATTCTGTTTCACAAACAAAGTTAAGCTGTTATCACACCTCAATACCCAATAGTCTAACACACTACCCTCAACCAATAGATTAGCTATCGACCTAAGCCCTTCCGTGGCAGAAAATCAATATCCCTACACCAAGATTAGCACCCCCACCTATTCAACACTTAGTAGCATGGAACTCCTAAAGTGGTGTTGTTTCCATCGTGGGAAACCGCTTTTGCGCTTCCAACGAAGGAGTTTGATGGGAGCCCACTTTCATCGTAATGGGAGCTCACTCCTTACGAAGATGGGAGATTGGGAGCTTTTGTATGATCTTTGTATAGGACAACAGGGATTTATCACTAGGCTTTATTAATCTATTTTTGATGAACTCATACAGCTAGCCCAAGTCATGATATCTTAAACAAAAACCATATATTGTGACTCTAGCCCATTTCTTACACTTAAGGTGGACTTGGCCCATAATTTTTCTTCCTAAAATCAAGGGCGGCTCCAAAACTTTTGTTCAATGGTAACAAAAACGTAAAGAGAAATTTTGCATTGTAAAGCTCTATATGAAAGACATTTATTTTGGTTGACAATATGTTAAGCCTAGTTTATTTTGTTCTCTTGAGCTATATTATCTAATTACTCACAAATTTGGTTGAGTTTTTATTTATTTTTGTTGTGTAAGAGTAATTTAGTGCCGACAATATTAAAGAAAAATAATTATATGTACAAAGTTCCAAATTTTTAGTGTTCTTTTTTTTAAGGTGGAGCCGCCCCTGCCTAAAATGATAGTAGTTTTAAAGTGAATACTCGAAGATACATTATTTTCATAATATATCTACACGTTCCCAACCTTGGGAGCATCTATATTCTTCCGCTTCTTGCAACTAAGTTCCTCCACCACAGGCAAATACTTCTTAGTTCTTAACCTGCAGAATGGCGATTCACAAGCTCACATGGTCTGTCCAGAGATCCTAAAAGCTTCAGAAGAATCAATACTAACTACTAACTAGGCTATCAGCCTATCACTAAAAGCCGTCTGCATAATTGCTCCCTTCCTTACGCAGGCACGATGACAGACAGAGTATCTCTAGAAATTAAATATTTTTGGGGATGAGAGCTGAACTTCTGACATGTAAGGAATGCAACTTGCAGACAATGATAGCTTCTTATGTAGTAACTAATCATATCTTACCTTTCAAATCCAATTTCCCATTACTAAAAAACCAGAGTAAGGATTTACTTGTAACCAATATAGCCCCCGCTCTTTCTCCACCTTTTGGGCACTTAGCCTCTCTCTCCCTCTCCGCACAAAAGAAGCCTTATTCTATTTGTTGAACCTTTTCTCCCCAGCAAAACGAGCGAAGAGAATCATATACTTCACTATTTTCTCTTTCTTATCTCTCCACTCTCCATGTTTTAGCTAGAAATGAATCTATGAGGTAATCGAAATTCACAGCATCCATTACAATTCCAGCTCAATTCATTCTCGATAACCAAAAAAAAAAACGGAATTCTGAAAGAGTCAATACGAAATGAAATCTTCTGATGAAGTAGCAACAAAAATATCAATCCTTCACCAAATACGAAGAAAAATCCACAGTGTACGTGGATAAAACCTCAAATCATGTTATCACAGCTAAATGATGGCCCAAATCGGAAAATCCATTGAAATTCGAGCTCAACTATAAAGTATTTATTACTCTTACGGTCTTACCTCCATAACGACCTGAGTACAGAAAGAGTCAATTTCTAACTCAACAAAACTTCGGATCAAAAAAAAAAACTCAACAAAACTTCAAAACCGAGCACACACAATGGAACCGTTCCACAAAATAATTGGCCGTCTTTGAGATACAACGTGAACAAAAGGAATATTTGCCAGATATGAATAAAAATGCATTACAGATTCAAACTGATGCAACGTCAAACTGATTCTAAGTCAAATTGCAACTCAAACTGATGCTAATAAGTCAAATAAACAATGACCCAAACTGGTAATATCAAAAGAATGATAGTGAAACATGAACTGACCAGGTCCGGCATCGTGGGCGACGGTGCCGGTGACGACGAAGATTCCGGCACCGATGGAAGCGCCGATGCCGAGGAGGATAAGGTCGAAGAGGCCGAGGCGGCGAACGAGGCCGTCGCCGCCGGGGATTACGCGGACGGAGGAGGTTTCCGATTGGGGAGGAGGTAGGGACTTGGTTCTGAGAGCAGAGGACCAGAAATGCGAAAGACAGGAAGGAGATGAGCCAGTGCGATTGCTGATGCTGCTCTTCTCGTCGCCTCTCATTTCTCTCTCTAAGATCCCTAATATGATACTCTCTCTCTCTCTCTCTCTCTCTCTCTCGTTGGTGGTTGTCGTGGTGACGGTGTTTATCGAGCAGAGTGAAAATGAGAAGCTTTTTGTCTCGTCCCTAATGAATGAATGAATGTGCATTTGATTCGTTTTGGGATTGTGGGGCTTGAGTACTTGGGCGTAGCGTAGGCAGTGACGAACAAGTTTTATACTCTTACAAGTTACAACCGGGGTCGTTTAGAAAAACAGAATACCTTGGGGCCCGTTTGGATGCGGGGAAAAAATTGAAGGTAAAAAATATGAAGGGATAAGATAATATGGGGTATTAATTTTAATGGGTTGACCCACATTGATTTGATGTATATGAAGGAGGATAATATAATACGTGGTTTGGATGGAATATTAAAAATGGGCATAAAATTTAACTTCGTTTGGATGGTTTATAGAATGGGGGGATAAAAAGGGGTGGATGATGGGAAAAACAGTCAAATTACTATCTTGCCCATGTGCAGAGTTATATTTGATTATGTATTAAAACGAGTATATAAATTTAAAAATCAATATATTTAAGCAATTTTGCACAATTGGAAGTATTAGAAAATGAATTTATTAAAAAATGTTTTTAATATAAATTGTTCGTAATTATGTATGATTTTTTTTTTTTTGGAAATTGTTTTTGTTTGTTTTAAAGAAAAGACAAATTAGGATAGATTTGAATGGAAAGTATGATTTTAGATTGAATGGAAAGTAAAAGTTGGTTGAATGGTGAATGGTGGATATATTATTGAATGGTTGATATGTAGTTGAATAGTTGTTGAATTTTTTGTTATAAATAGCAAGCAAACTTGGTTCAAACTCATTCAATAATTTCAATTACAAAAACTTGTGTCATATTTCTTTTTTGTTGTATGGTTGGTCGTCCGCCTCCTCGTCACAATTGGGTCCAGGCTGAGGAGATGCTGTTGATTTCGGTACTGAAATCAATGGTGGTGTCCCGATTGTGGACCACCAGGAGTGGACACTTTCGTCCAGGTTACACGAGCTACTTGAAACGTTTCATGAACAATGATTTTCCCGATGCTAGCATTGAGGAATGGCATAAGAAGTGGCGCCGTACTTGCTTCATCATTGTCAACCTACTTGATCGTCCCGGGTTTGAATGGGATGCAAGTCAAAACATGGTGGTGGCTGAAGACGATGTTTGGGCTGCATTCGTCCAAGTAAGACTTAATAAAGTGTTATAAATTTTTGTGAAAGGTCAAGATATTTTTTGTTCTTAATTTTTTCATTTTGACTTAGGTTAACAAACAAGCTAGGGAGGCAAGAGATGTTCAATTTTCATTGTTTGATGATTGACGTGTTTGCTTCATTCCTCCTCCCAAAGAGCCCGATGAGTAGGTCAAGATGGAGGAAAAATAAATAGCATTATTCATGGATGTTATGCCATTTGTTATCTCTGTTCATGATGTTCGAATATAATGTTAAAACATCTTCATTTAAAATAAATTACAACTTGTCTCCGTTCATAACATGTGAATTTTACATAATATTGGAACGTCCAACTTCATTCGGAATGGAGAACAAGTGCCAACAAAATACAACCTACGAAACCTAAAAAAAAACATAGAACAAACGACCAGCATCCATTGATTTCATGTTAAAGTCCCACCGCAGTTGCAGATGTGGAACTTTTGGCTTCCAACTTTGTGAGCTCGTATCTCTTCCCGTGAAACTTGAGCAATGCTTCTTCGGCTCCATCGAATGTCTTGTATCTTTTCGCCATACTTCCTGAGTATCCATTAACTTGGAGTTGAGCTTCTCCCCAAGTTGTATAGATGCCCGATTTACGCCCAACGAAAACCACCCAATAATAGTCTTTTTCTTCACCTGTCATTGAATAATCTATTCGAAAACAACATTATAAGTCACCACAAACGCGTGAACCAAAATGCCTCTTAATCGCTAATAAATAGTTGGAAAAAAAAACCACATTTGGCTCAAATTTCATCATCGCCAATTGACACATTTAAGACACAGACTACGACACAAGTAACAATGGTACCATATATATGAGGACTTTTGTAGTCAAATTGTTGAGAACATGTAGCTCAGATTTGTAGACATCTTTTGCAAGGACTAGGCTACAACATGAGTTGCCAAATGACCCTCTCAAACATTGCCCCGCCTAAGTCCCCAATGTGTCTTGTTAAATTTTCATCACAGCCACATACATAGATATACACACACAAAGGTTTTGGCATCTGTTTGTGGGTTAAAGCTACAGGTTTTGGCTCAGTTTGTGGCTGCATGTTCATTGAGTATATACAAGCAGGTTTCAATTCAGTTCGTGGCTCAGAAAACTTTCATCATAACCACACAAAAATCTGAGCAAAAACCCCCAGTTTTAACTCAGGAATGCAGGCACAAAACTTAACCAAAGCCCCACAGTTTTCACACATACACAGAAGGCCACAAACCTGCAGGTATATACCCATAAACTGAGTCACAATATAAAAACCAACACCTCCTCACCAAAACTGAACCAAAGGCACATAACAGAACCAACTAATGCAGTTTTCAAGCACAAATAGAACCACAATACTGAACCAAAACATGCAGGTTTTACTGAACCACAATCTGTGTGCAGGAAACTGAACCAAAACCATGGCAGAAACTTGAGCAAAACATAACCATAGGCCACAAAATTGAACCAAAACTGTAGCAGACAGATGATGAGAGCCAAAACTGAACCAAAACTGTACCAGACAGACAAGGCCAACCAAAACAGAACCAAAACAGATAAGCATAACCAAAACAGAACCAAAATAGACAAGCACAACCAAAACAGAACCAAAACAGAGAAGGATAACCAAAACTGAATCAAAACTGTAGTAGACAAATGAGCAGAGCCAAAACTAAACCAAAACTTAACCAAAACAGATAAGCACGGCTTAAATTGAACAAAAACTGTGGCAGACACATGAGCAGAGCCAAAACTGTACCAAAACAGATAATCACAGCCTAAACTTAACCAAAACTGTAGCAGACAGATGAGCAGAGCCAACACTGAACCAAAACTGAACCAAACAGACAAGCATAGCCAAAACTAAACCACACACACACACACACACACACACACACACACACACACACAAACCAGTACTCACCGAAATCCCTCTATCATTGGTCATGCGTGAACCAATAGTGGCCAAAACCAGCAGTTTTAACCCACCTACAGTGGCCAAATCCTACAGCTTTAACCCACAAATAGAGGCACAAAACCTAAACCAAAACCTACTGCCATTGCCACACACACACACCCCCTGCTATACTTTTAAACCTGCAACTTTAACCCTCAAATAAAGGCACAAGGAACTGATAAACAGAGGCCAAAAACCAACAATATGTACTAATAAAGAGGCCAAAACTTACTGCATATAAACAGAGGCCAGAACCACAAGCATAACCCAAAACTTGATAAAACACTAGTGTGTCTTGTTAAATTTACATCAGAGCCACAACAAAACCCACATACAGGTTTTGGCCTCTGGTTGTGGGTTAAAACTGCAGGTTTTGGCTCCACTTTATGGCTACATTCTTGTGAGGTTATGGGGGAGGTTTTGGCTCAGTTTGTGGCTCAGAAAGCCTTCATCATAGCCACCCAAAATCATTAACTAGGAGGCACAAAACAGGACCAAATCCCTGCAGTTTTAACACATTAACAGAGGCCATAAACCTGTAGTTTTGACACATACACGTAGGCCAAAAACCTGCAGAAATCAAGCTAAGTGCATAAACAGCAGCACTAACAAACCAAGCTAATAGAAAACTGCAAAAACCCACTTGGAACATTTCCAAATTTCCATAACAGAAACCAACCAACTAGGAAAACATCATGCTATTTTCTGCAATCATCTATCCACAACACTGCCTCAAAAATAGGTCAGAAAACATCATGCCCTGCAGTTTGCACACACACACACACACATATAGCATAACAGAAAACTACAGAAACCAACTTGGTAGTGGATTATAGGTTTTGGCCTCTGTTTGTGGGTAAAACTACAGGTTTTGGCTCAATTTATGGCAACAATTTCGTTCAGAATACACATGCAAATTTTGATTCAATTCGTGGCTCATAAAACTTTCATCATAGCCACCAAAATATCTGAACGATAACCCCCAATTTTAACTCAGAAATGCAAGCACCAAACATAACCAATCCCCAGTTTTGAAGAACCAGAATCTATGTGCAGGAAACAGCCCAAAAATTCAGCCACAAAATAAACATTTCGCGAGTCAAAACCTGATAAAACACACACATATCACTTGCAATAGATAAAAAGAACAAAAAGTAACACTTTGTACTGAAAAATAGAAGCCAAAACCTGCTCCAACAATAGGCAAAACCTGATAAACATAGGCCAAAACATACACAGGTAACCTGCAGTTGAAAGGGTACTAATGCCTGGATTGGGCTCAGGCAATACATATCAATCATAAGGGTACTCATGACTGCAACTAATGTTACCCCGCCAAGGTATCTACCTTAATTAATGTTCGAATTATTTTCATCATTGCCCATAAACATAAGTAGAATGCATAGATAACCCAGATACCTGCATTGGACATCCCATTAACAAATCAAACTACATCCTCAAATACACGATTGTTTATGTTCAGTTTAATATAAGTACACCATCGTTTCATAAGTACAAACCATATTAAGAAGAAGAGCTTATGAACAAAAGGCTCTAACTATTACAAAATAAGGGACCACATGTATAGTAGTGATTTTCCGGCCACTTCAAAAAATGGGCCATATATGGTTAGGAGTTATAGATCGGCCAATTCAAAAACTTCAACTCTACTTCTTCCCCATCATGCCTAAACGGGACCAAAGACTATACCATCTAGGACGGCCTCAACCCAAGCTTGTTTCAAGTGATCACGAATGCCATAGAATTGGTCCAACCTGTCTTTAGCTGCACAAATGGTGGCACCTAACTTAAATCTTTGGGTATCTGTCAAGTCAAGCTTTTCAAGCTCCTGCGACACTTGCGTGCAGCGAGCGGATACGTCTTTCGAATACCCCATTGCATTGGTGATTTTCTCCATATGACTATCACTCTTCTTGAGCCATACCTCCATGCTAGCAGCAAGGGATCCCACATCGCCCATTCGTGTCCTATTTTTCCCCCTTTGAGTTCTGGCTAATATGGAGGTCCGAGGAGTGGACGTCGGGAGTGACGTACGACGTGCGAAGTGTAAAGACGTAGAGACTGGAGGTGTAGAGGCCGGAGGTGTGGAAGTCGGAGGTGTCGAGCCCAAAGGAATTTCATTGGTCATCCCCGTGAGTCCACTTGTGGGGGTGCCATGAAATTCTTCACCGAAGTATGGATAGTAGCAATCCTCATTCTCCTCAATGTCTTCATTATGGGCGGCATTTTCATTTGTTTGCGATCGCGCCATTTCCGAAGGAACCTCTGCCCCTTCTTCGTTGGCCCTATCCTTTCCGAATAGGAATTCCCAATCCTCAAAATAAGGGAAACGTTTCCCACCAACCTCTTTGGCCTTCTTAGGGTACGCCTACATGAAGATTACAATCTTAGTACATCATCCCATGCCATAACATATGAATTAAAGCATTGGAAGGTACCTCTTCATAGATTTTCCAAACGTCATCATCCACTTCAATCCTTTTGTTAACATGGTCCCACCCAAACCCACTAAGTTTTAGAATGTCGGTTATTTGGGCATAAGTTTGTCTCCAATACTTGACTTTGGAGTCAATGTGGGGGGAGGCCTTCAGTTTGTTCTCCGGCATGACCTTGTCCATCTCTTTCTCAAGTACAGTGAAGAACCCAAGTTTGAACCCATTCTCCACCCTCCATTTGTCACCGATTTCTGTGACCATGCATTTCATGAGGGCATCCTCTTCGGATTTCCTCCACACCCTACGCGTCTTTGAAGCCTTTCTTGTAGGCATATCACTTTTTTGGGTATCCATTGCTGAAAATAGATTTTAAGGTCGACAACGAATGATTATATCACAAGTCTATTATGAACTACAAACCGAAAATTGAATTACAATGAACTTACTACAATGTTTTTGAATTATAATGTTTACATCATAAAAGTTCTTCGAACCGCAATTAGAATGTTTACATCATAAAAAGTTCTTCAAATACTTGAACACAAATACACTAAAGAAACTTCGTCATGGTGGGAAAACCTCTTGTCCCCCACCATTTCCTAGCCAATGGTTGTACATGGCTGTAGCCAACGCATCCCTCTCCCCGGTCCATTGATTGGAAGTGTCTATGGTAGTGATGTGATCATTTGCCTCGACATCGTGCATGTGATCACGTTCCCATGCCGTGTATTCGTTCTCAATGGGATCGTTGGGCATCTCTCTTTTGATGAGGTTGTGGAGAAGACAACATGCTGTCACGATACGTGTTTGAGTCCTAATGGGGTAATAAGAGTGAGACCTCAGTATTGCAAATCGCATCTTCAACACACCAAAGCTTCTCTCAATCACATTCCTTGCAGCGGAGTGCTTCATGTTGAAGTACTCCTCTTTCGTAGTAGGCATGTGACCTTGCCTCCAAATGTTAATGTGATATCGCTGCCCGCGGTACGATGCTAGGAAACCCTCAGAATTTTGGTATCCGGCATCCACAAGTTAGTATTATCATGTTCCAAATGGAAGTTATGGCATTAAAGGAATGGTTCATACTAGGAATAGAGGGAAAGGAATGTGAACTTAGGAATTGACACATACCACGGGGGACTCTCAAACCATCGGGTCTTGAAATGGCGTTCCCCAAGATCCTAGAGTCAGTGGCCGACCCTTCCTAACCAGACAAGACAAAGACAAATTAACTTTAGGTCTCGGCTACATACACCTAAAACATTTGTAGCAATCTCACCCTTCCTTGACCTATAGCGTGGCCTGTCAACTGCCGGGGGATTAACTGGCACGTACGTCCCGTCCAATGCCCCGAGACAATTCTACGACAACATTAATACGATAAAATCAATACTACATCCATATGGTAAGAGTAGAGAAAACCAAATAGGAGATTTACAAACAATTCAAATGAACTTTACCTGAAACCAACTCCATCTACTGTCATCATAGTTAGAAGGTACGGGCTCGGGCCTGACTAGGAGCATGTCGAACAGGCGCAACACACCTTGGAGCATGACATTGAAATGTCTGCTTACAGTTTCAGTCGATCTCTAAAAGTGCAATTTCTTACGCCTCTGTTTTGTATGGTGACCGAGGATGAACAAAAAAATGGCTACCCTCTCCTCAAGACAAACATTTCGCGAGTCTGCTAACCCAACACCTCGAAGTAGACAGCACAACCTAAAAAATGTATGTCTATTTACCCTTAACTGCTTGTGGCAATCTACTTCATTACCATTGACAAGCCTATTGACGGCATCTACTTGGGTTCGGTGGTAGTTTGGATTAGGAGACAACTCAGGATGGGGATAATGTGTCGTTGACACAATGAAGCAATACATCCAAAACACACCCATTGCAACACGAATGTACATATTTAACGCAATAAATGCCTCTTCCTCTTCTCTTCTCCTTATTTATGTTCTGTTTAATCTTGCCATCGTAAAAAAAACCTAAAAAAGGCCTTCATGCAATTTAGAATACACCAAAAGTATAACTTGTAATGTTATGTAATGGCTTTATTTATGAACTTTATGCTTTCAAATTTACTCCAAATGTCAAGTATCGAAAAGTCACTGCTTCTTTGTTTTGAAATGCCAACTAGTTTTATAATTGCAACAAAACTTGTTACGCACTACCACAACGCAAAAAACCTGACCAATACACATAACGAACCTAGAAAAAGTAATCCTAATCTACAACATGCACAAATACAAGTGGGCTTACACAACCTGCCAACAATAAAAAGAGGGCTTACACTACGCGAAAAAGAAACCCTAATTACAATGGTTCAGAAAATTAATCTACACAAATAAACCTTTACTACTCTTTTACAACAATATGCACAAATAATCTGCACAAATAATGATTCAATAAACCCTAATCAGTTTGCAAATTGAACACATTTCTCAAACCCTAATCAGAACAAATCTGTTCGCAAAATCCTAATCAGAATGATTACCTTGCAAAACCCTAATCTGAATAATCTGTTCGTAAAACCCTAATCAGAATAACAAGTTCGCAAAACCCTAATCAGAAAAATCTGTTCGCAAAACCCTTTTCAAAAAAATCTGTTTGACAAACGCTGGTCACAAAAATCAGTTCGCACAACCCTAATCTGAATAATCAGTTTGTAATCAGAAAAATCTGTTTGCAAATCCGTAATCAAAAAAATCTGTTCCAAAAATCCTAATCACAAAAATCACCATAAACCGTATATCCCGTACGAAATATACACACAAACACAAACAGAGATAATGACGTGATGAAGATGATGGCTTGACAACCAAATCTCGTACACACAGTCACATACACAAAAACAGATCTGAGAATCGATACATAGATCATGTGACGAAGATGAGGGCGTGAGAAACATTACATCACGAATTTTATGCCATACCTGAGTTCGCAGAAGGAGAAATTGAACAAATCCCCACCAAATTGCCACAAAACCCTCTCCTCCACAGACTAGAAAAGGGTAGCAACACAAATGGTAAAGCGACGAGGCCTAGGGGTGGGAAAAGGGGATAACGAGGGGTATCTTCATCCACAAAACCCCCCTCCACAGCCGGATTAAATTTGGGGACCTCAGGAGGAGCCCAAAAGTAAGACCAGAGAAACCCTAGAACTCGCGAAAACGAAGAGGAGGTGGAAAATAAGAAGGTCTGGTAATTGGCATGCCAAACGGAGGAAAAGGCGTGGGCCCCTCTCCATATACCCCTTCTAATATTTCCCCTCCTCTTTTCCCTTCATCCAAGCAGGGCCTTACACTGATAAAATAACATGGATACTATCTATTGATGAGAGACCTGCGTGCATAGGATGTGTTTCGATCTAAGGTTGTTTTAGTTAATTTGTGCTTGCTCATAGAATAAAGACCATTGATGAGGGACCTACGAGTATCAGATGTGTTCCGATTTAAGGTCATTTTAGTTAATCATAGAATAAAGAGTCTGATTTTGTTCCCTTTGTTGTCCATTATCTTTAACCAACGTTTATATACAATAGTTTGCATGGGATGAGTGAAGTCAAAAAAAGAGGAAAAGGATTGTAAAAAAATGTGTTTCAAACCCTAAATCTCATTAGGACATGTGAAATCTGCCATCCAAGGAGAAAATGTGAAGCAGCGGGAATTCAAATTGGATTTGTGGTTATGTTGATTAGTATTTCCCAAAATTAGTATGGAATTGTTTACTTTATTGATTCCGTTTGACAGGACTAACACATAAAAGAAAATCACTAAAAACTAAAAATGATTTAAGACCGATTGGTTTTCAAATGTTTACTTCTTTTATAAGCACATCAAACTTCTGCTTTTCATTGTAATTGTGAGGCCCCATTTTCATTTTGATGGACAAAGATTTCGATCTTTGTGGATGAATTCCACACTTTTGGACTGGCAAGATCATCTTAATTATGGCTTTACTATAACTTATTGGACCATTCTTCTGTCCAACTTTCTCATGTGTGTGAGTAATTTCCACAGAACCAGATTGGATAAGCATTGCTTCATAGAAGGATCTGTATTTTCCCTCAAGAACTGGATAACTCATTATATCCATATATCGGAACTTAATTTCCCGTGAATCCTCTTTCCATTGTTCATTTTGAGATTCCACGATCATAATATTTTCAATCGTTTCTGAAGTTTTAAAAATTTCTTCAGTCTGAACGACTTCCTTGATTGAAGGGGATGATGATGTTGCTGAAGCTGCATCTTAAAGTGATGGAAATTGAAGTTTTTGAGCCTGCAAGTAGGCTTCAACATCGGCCTGAGTGACCCTTGATTTACCTCGGGCACGAGAAGTATTGCCTCGTCCACGATCAAGAGGTCTGTTCATTCTGTAATATTAAGCACCAGCTAAAAGCTTTAGCCGTTCCTAGAGTTGCTGAAGTTGTTGATTAAAATAATTATAAACAATATCATCTACTTCATCAGATTCTTGGCCATATTCATCATAAAATGGTAATAATGCTTGTTTAGCATTAGCCCATCTTTGTAAGTAAAAACGGGTTGGAGTAAGTCTTAGAAAATTCTGTTCGCAATTAGTCTGAGATAAATTTCTCATGACAAGTTTAAATTTTTTATCTTTAGTGATAAAATATTTTAATCATTCCTCTAAAATTGAGGGACAAGCTTTTCTAAGAAAAGTTTTTAAATCCATATTCCATACATGAGCCATTGATTAACCCTGCAGAAATTCACGAGTAAGAAAATCAAGTAGAGAATTATTTTCTCCTTTAATAGATTCTATGTCAAAATCAAATGCAAATAATTCAGACTGTCAACGAGCAAAAATTTGCTTTGAAGCAAGATTTTTAATATCTTGTTTTAAAACTTGCTTTGCTGCACTGCAATTAACTCTTAGCAAAAATTGTTGATTTAGCAAATCATCTTGAAACTTATTTATACATTTAATAATATTGTGCTATAATTAGCTTGTGCATTTTTGAAGAGTCCAGAAGTAAACCTTACCAATTCTTCCTTGGAAGCAATAGTTAAACATGGCAGTTGCTTAGCCTTTAGCTTAATTTTTTGGACAGCTTTAGTATGATTTTCTATCCAAGGAGGGGGATTTTTCTTAAGTCTTTCATATAGGGGAGCCGAATAATGGGCTAACTCCTTATAGTAGTCTCCTATATAATTAGCAGACACGAAGTGGGTACAAACACGAAGTAGGTTAGGATCAAGAGAGTACAAACACAAGAGATATAAACACAACAGATATATTGCTTAAGTCTG
Organism: Rhododendron vialii; assembly: GCF_030253575.1. Lineage (NCBI taxonomy): Eukaryota > Viridiplantae > Streptophyta > Magnoliopsida > Ericales > Ericaceae > Rhododendron > Rhododendron vialii. Next base: position 20,589,044 of record NC_080557.1, on the reverse strand, counting down.
CCCTTACATCGGTAGAGGCCTCCTCCTTTTATAGGAGTAAAGAGGAGAATACAAACAATACACATATAATTGAACATTACTGTTCTTAGTCTTCTACAGACAACATTTCTTGACTACAAACAACCATATCTTGACTACAAGGACGATTATACTTATTACACCAATTATTGCCTATGACACTTCAATACATACGTACATACAACTCACCCCTGCTTAAAAGGAAGGACATGTACTTTATTACTGTATATTACATCACTCCTATTACTGACCATTAATACAAACAATAAACACCTATAATTTCACTCCCTCTTGGAAATGAAAGAGACAGCTGGCAAGAGTACATGTTTGTTATTCTGGATTATCTGAACCACTGCTTCCAGAATAGTCTTCAGTTCTGTCAGTCAAGTAATACTGTTCCAAAAGATAGATATTCTGGCGCCATTCTTCAGGATAAGTATCATGGAATTTCCGATTTGCAGATTCATAATGGAGGAGAGATGAGGGAACTTCTGCAGGTGTTAATCCATTGAGTGAACACAGTATTTGAGTCATGACAAGATAATTTCCATTGTCGTTCTGGATGCTCTGAGACTCTTGATATGTAAAGAGAAATATAGTGTGATACTCCTTCTACCAAGCGATATACAGTAATAAAGTACATGTCCTTCCTTTTAAGCAGGGGTGAGTTGTATGTACGTATGTATTGAAGTGTCATAGTCAATAATTGGTGTAATAAGTGTAATCGTCCTTGTAGTCAAAATATGGTTGTTTGTAGTCAAGAAATGTTGTCAGTAGAAGACTAAGAACAGTAATGTTCAATTATATGTGTATTGTTTGTATTCTCCTCCTTACTCCTATAAAAGGAGGAGACCTCTACCGATGTAAGGACAGACTTAAGCAATATATCTGTTGTGTTTATATCTATTGTGTTTGTACTCTCTTGATCTTAACCTACTTTGTGTTTGTTAAGAATCCCAAGAAATCTTTGCAATTGGGTTTTATCCTTAATTTCATTTGAAAATTTAGAAGCAAATTCTATACTTCTATCAATTGGGATAATTTTCCACTAGTGAATATTATGTCCCAAAAATCGGACCTTAATTTGGAATAATTTCATTTTAGGTGCAGATACCACCAAACCATTTCTTTTAATAACATCTTTAAATATTCTAAGATGTTTTATGTGTTGATCGATGCTTTGTGAGAAAAGTAAAACATCATCAATATAACAGATTGCAAATTCTGCATATGGATAGAAAATATCATTCATAATATTCTGAAGGTGCATTCTTCAACCCAAACGGCATTACGTTCCATTCGTAATGACCAAACGGGAAAGTAAAAGCTATTTTATATCTATCAGATTCTTTAATTTGAATATGCCAATATCTAGATTTTAAATCAAATTTAGAAAAAATGACTGTCTTATTTAGCCTATCCAAAAAATATTTTTTATTGGGATGGGATATCTTATCCACATTAAGACTTCATTGAGAGGTTTTTCATTAATAACAAGTCTAGGAACACCTCTTTCCTTTTCAGCATTTTTATTAACATAAAAAGCTGTACAACTCCAAGGAGAGTAGCTTTTCCTAATTAATTATTTTTTAAGTAAATTGTCAATTTCATTTTGACACATTTTTAAATATTCTTGTTTCATTTGAGAAGGCCTAGCTTTAGTAGGAATTTTTCTTTTGTCAAAATCCTTCTCATAAGGAAGTGAAACAATATATTTTTTCCTATTCCAGAAAGTATTAGGGATATCACTACAAATTTCCTTATGAAAATCTTCTTCAATTTGAGAAATTTTTTCTTTCATTATAGGTTTTTGTAATGCTTCTTCGATATTCATAATTCGGATTTCTTTTTGAAGAAAATTTATCTGTTTATCCTTATTAGAGATTTTTCTCATGATGTCATTGATTTCCTTGTAAACAGGAGGAGAAACAAAATTCAAAGAATATTTCATGACCATCAATATGAGAAGTTATTCCAACAGTATTGATTTGCATTGGCATTAACATTGTTAGAAAAGGAATTCCTAATATTAATTCTTGCTGAAGATTTCTTATACAAAGAAATGTTGTCTCCAAACAAACTCATTTATAGCAAATGTAAATATTGTTAAGTTTGTATTTAATTATCATTTTAGATCCACTTCCGTTAGTGAGACTTTGAGAAGTTTTCTCAAAATATTGCGTTGGAACTATTTCTTCTTGGATACAATTCATAGCAGCTCCACTATCAACCAATGCAATAATATTGTTGATAGTATATTCCTAATGTAGAGACCCGTAAATTTCTTTTAAATTTTAATATTTTATAAGTGGACAAATATTGGTTTAATGTGAAAATTATAGTTGTAGGTTAATGTGCAAGGTTTGAAAGTCAAGGGTGTTAGTGTAATTTGGTGTGTGTGTGTGTATATGTGTGTGCCCAGGGAATTCATTTCCCATTTTTCCCCTTTCCTGTTCTCTCTCCCTCTCTCGGCTCTCTCTCCATTTCTCTACCTCCCACCCTTAAATTTCACCTCCAACCTCAAAACCCATGAAGATTGACCTACATTCCACCCTTCGTACATGATCTTGAGCTTGTATGCAGTGGGGTTTAGCTCGGAGAGGAGTATTTAGTTGATTTTGAGGTTCCGGAAGCTAGGGCTCGTTCAAATCGCTTGGATTTCGCCTTCCGACTTGAGGTAGGGAATTCTACCTCTCTTTATATGTTATTTGAATGTTTCTATGCCTTGTTCGAGTTTGTATTGGTTGTGTTTGAGATTGGATCGAAACCTAAAATTTTCTGTCGCAATCGTTTGTAAGTTGCTCTCCCTACCGATAGGATGATTGAGAAATTCCTTCGTAACCAGCTCAAACGTACGGCAACAGCTCAAAAGCTGCTCAACGTATTCAAGTTCTACCAGTAGAAATGTTTTACCTACCGGTAGGTCTAGTGCAAAAATTATTTTGTTCAACTGTTGGCCTTTCTGTTTCCAATTTCTATCGGTAGAAGGTTTAACCCTACTGGTAGGTCAAGTTCTACCGGTAGGACTCGTTCACCTACCGGTAGGAGATTGAGCTACTGCAGTGTCTTTTGTTCAACTGTTGGCCTTTTTGTTTCCAATTTCTATCGGTAGGAGGTTTAACCCTACCGGTAGGTCAAGTTCTACCGGTAGGACTCGTTCACCTACCGGTAGGAGATTGAGCTACTGCAGTGTCTTTCAGCTGCTTTCCTATATCTTTCAACTCGCATTTTGAAACTTCTCATCGACTTTAATGTGGTTGTTTGCATATTCTTTCAAGTGTTTTAGAGAGTATTACTCATTCCTCACTTAGAGTGGTATCCAATGGACGTTATTGCACATTGAAATACGAGCAATACACTTGAACATGTCTAGGGATCCGATGAGTAGCATCGCAATCCCTTTTCTCTCAACTCGTAGAATTCTTTAGATTCCTTTAGTATATGCTTTACGGACTCCAAGTATAAAAACTAGAAAACCGGGCATCGCAAAGTCTAGTCGTGGGTTGATATGTGGCATGCTTAAAGGAAAGGGTGTGTACTAGTTAATTAGTCAGAGTCTTGAAATGAAATCAATGTGGTGGATTGGTAGAGTGTTTAGAATGCTTGAAGTGAAATCAATGTTGTGAAAGAACTGTTTGAGAGGATATAATAACTTGTGTCCACCCGACTCGTCAAGTCTTTCAATCCTTTTGGCACCCTCCCTATGAGGTTCAAGTGTAGAAACTAATGGATAGAGTATCGTAGGATTATATATGTGGGCTTAATACGCTAGGTCTGATGCGAATGGGTAAGCTAATGAAAATGCATAAACATGTATATTTAGGAAGTCAGGTAATGGTTAATTGAAGTTTTGTGGTAAGACCGACAGAGTGATGATGAAATTGATTATGAAACGATGACGATTATGAAAAATGTGAACGGTGACCTAAGTGGTCGTTACTGAGGGAAAAGACTTGGGGTGACCCTGCGCTCGAGGGAACTAGACCAGAGGTGACCCAACTGATTATTGCTATTGAGGGAAAAGACTTCGGGTGACTCTGCGCTCGAGGGAACTAGACCCGAGGTGACCCAACTGATTATTGCTATTAAGGGAAAAGACTCGGGGTGACCCTGAGCTCAAGGGAACTAGACCCGAGGTGACCAACTGATTACTATTATTGAGGGAATAGACTCGGGGTGACTCTGCGCTCGAGGGAACTAGACCCGAGGTGACCTTAGTGATTATTGATGGGAAACGCTTGATTAAAAGAAAGGAAAAGGGTTTGCAATAAAAGGATTTGATGAAGATAAATGTGGACACAAGAAAGATTGTAGTACCGTACGAAGAATAATAAGATGATTATGAATTGATTATGGACAGGTGTGGAATGACATGAGTTTGTTAATGTATTTAGTCGAAGAAGCAAACGGTTAGTGACATTTATGTGAAGTATAGGACCCTTAGACTATAGCTTGCAGCTTGTTGGTAGTCACTCGTACTTTGGGCGTATCTGTCAATATTCACTCATACATGGTGCATGATTCATCAAATTTACATATAGTTTGAGCATAGAATACTCTACTGGGCACGTGTTTGCTCAACCTACCATTTCAAGTTCATTGCAGATCATGGTCATGGAGTGTTTGAAGTGCATGCTGGCAATATCAAGTGAAGCTATTTTTGGAGAGTACTTTATATTTCTTGTAAAACAAACCGCTTGTTATGAAACTCCTATTTTGAAAAGTTGTAATTGTAAGCTAGTTTGTGAATGTTTGGAAATTGCACTGTATTTTGGGATAATGTACGTACGATTGTGAGGATCATTAATTTGATGCATGTTTCTATGATTTTGGGATAATGTATTTTAGAAGAGATGCATGTTTCTATGATTTTTATTTTCAGTTGAGGATCATTAATTTGATCTATTATATCTAATAAACCTTGTTGCTTATCAGTAAGGACATTAATACTGAGACCATTCATCTCAACAATTGCCTTCCAATAATTATGGAAAATTGAGCATTCAAGATTATCACAATTACAATCCTTAGAAACTTCTTCCTCTGCTGAACTGGAAGAAGTATCTTCTTGATCAGATATCTCATTAATCTATTCATCCGATTCTTCCTGTGATTCTGAATCACTAGAGTTAAGCATTAATTTAAAGAGTTGTTGTTTTGACTCATCATCTATTTGAAGCTCATTAAGCTTTTTCTTAGTCTTACACTTATTTGCATGGTGCCCTATTTTTCCACACTTAAAGCATTTTGCTGTGACTTTCTTTTTAGATTTATTATTCTATTTTTTCTTGGCTCAGGTAGACTTTTTCGAACCAGTTTGCTTAGTAGTCTTCCTCTTCTTTTGAGCTTTTCTTTTAGAATATTGTTTAGTAGTCTTATTACTACTCTTCTTCTTAGAAATATTTGGATATTTGGTTGTATCATATCCAAATTGGTCACAGAATTGTCCTAATTCTTGCTTTCCAGTCAGATGTTTTTTCAATTGATTGTGTAATTTTATGTCATTACATAAAGTTAACCCTTCCTAGATAATAATAGAGATTAATTGTCCATAAGTGTATTGATCATAATTAATAGTTAGACCATTATTTTGATCTCTCAATTTTTTCCTAATTTTCTCTGCAAAGAAATAAGGTAATCCATCTACAAATTTTGATTTCCAATGCTCACTATAAGCATCAGTCCTTTTGCATTACTTTTGCTAAAAATACATCTTCATACCAACGAAAATGAGTTAACGTTGGACATTTTAGATTTTGGAGCAATTCTCGACTTCTTTCTCGTTGGTTGTCCCAGTGACCAACAAAATGTAAAATAATTGATTGACTATAGTGTAAACAGCATCCTGTATCTATTCACCCTTTTCATTTATTTTTACTGTATTTAATATTTCCGAACGTTGGTTTTGCAGTTAAGGCATTATCCCACCAATCTTTAATCATGCCAGTGAAACCAACTGTTATCCAGCCAGCCACCTGTCTATCTTCATTTTGATTATTTACACAAATAGTGCTATACATCATCATTTGATGTACCACTCCAAAAATCTGGTATTCCGTCATCCCATTTATTTTCCATTCATAAATAGTTCGTCCACTATAAGACATTTGTTTTTGGAAACCTGATTCCTCATATAACATATTTTGAGAAGTTCGCCTTGAATAGTAATATCTATCTGCTCCTGAATAAGAAAAATCCTTACTCTTTGGATACTGAATTTTATTAATAGCATCAGTTTGAGATTGAATAAAAGAATTTTTCAATTTTTCAATTTCTTGATTATTCATCTCTTCTAATTCTATTTCATTAGATATAACATTTAATGAAAGACCTTTTAGTCTTTTTTGCAATTCTTTTACCAATTCAACGTTCTTGATTGGATTATTCAAATTAAATCCAGTAATTGAAATTGGTGGTCGAATATTAGAAGGGGAAATCTCATCATTTTTATCTTTATCCCTATCTTGAAGATTCTCGATTTGTTCACTTATTTGGACTATAAGTTCTTCTATTCGAACTAATTGATCTCCAACTATGTTGAGATATAAGTTAGTATAATTATTCTGCTTATGAATTTTTTCATTTATATCATCATTTGTAGGTTTAACAAACGCTACAGTCTCTAAAGAAGGTTCAGATTCTGAACTTCCTTCCAAAGATAGAAGAATTGTTGGAGGATGAACTACAGATATTATAGTTCCAGTCATAGATCTCCAATTTCTATGATAGTTTTGGATAACATTAATAGATTTATCTAATTCTGTAAAATATTTCCCATAAAATCATTGAGCAAAAGGGATAACATTCTTTGTGTAACCAATCCAATCATAGAATTCTTTTTTTAAATTTTGTAACTGATTCTCATCATATTTTGAGAAATACCATTCCCTAAATTCTTTATATTTAGGTTGGTAAAATTCCTCATTAATATCTTTTCTAATATCAGGATCTATTATTGTTGTCATTAATAGTAAAATTCATTTCACTAGCAGTAGGTGATTCTACTGTGTTTGTAGGATTATTGTAAACTCCATGAGGAATTTGATTTTGGGATATTCTTATACCTGCCAAATTAATATCTTCAATAGGATGTAGTGATTCTGGAATTTCAGATATTGAGTGTCTACTAGTTGTAGGCACACTAACCTTATATGGTAATTGTGTTGCAGAAAAACTATTCCTAGAACTTCTACTCCTAAGAAAACTCTCTGGTTGAGAATTCCTAAAATTCAAAGAGACAGTTCCATCACTGTTTTGTATGTGGAACCGCATTTGGTCATTACGAATGAAACGTAATGCCGTTTGGGTTGAAGAATGCACTTTCAGAATTTCAGAATATTATGAATGATATTTTCTATCCGTATGCAGAATTTGCAATATGTTATATTGATGATGTTTTACTTTTCTCACAAAGTATCGATCAACACATAAAACATCTTAGAATATTTAAAGATGTTAATAAAAGAAATGGTTTGGTGGTATCTGCACCTAAAATGAAATTATTCCAAACTTAGGTCCGGTTTTTGGGACATAATATTCACCAGGGGAAAATTATCCCAATTGATAGAAGTATAGAATTTGCCTCTAAATTTCCAGATGAAATTAAGGATAAAACCCAATTGCAAAGGTTTCTTGGGAGTTTTAATTATATAGGAGATTACTATAAAGAGTTAGCCCAGGATTCGGCTCCCCTATATGAAAGACTTAAGAAAAATCCTTCTCCTTGGACAGAAAATCATACTAAAGCTGTCCAAAAAATTAAGCTAAAGGCTAAGCAACTGCCATGTTTAGCTATTGCTAATCCAGAATGGAAGAAAATGGTAGAAACAGATGCATCCAATATTGGATATGGCGGCATCTTGAAATAATATAATCCAAAGGCTTCCAAGGAAGAATTGGTAAGGTTTACTTTTGGACTCTTCAAAAATGCACAAGCTAATTATAACACAATAAAGAAAGAAATTCTTTCTATTATTAAATGTATAAATAAGTTTCAAGATGATTGGCTAAATCCATAAGTTTTGCTAAGAGTTGATTGCAGTGCAGCAAAGCAAGTTTTAAAACAAGATATTAAAAATCTTGCTTCAAAGCAAAAATTTTGCTCGTTGGCAGTCTGAATTATCTGTATTTGATTTTGACATAGAATATATTAAAGGAGAAAATAATTCTCTACCTAATTTTCTTACTCGTGAATTTCTGCAGGGTTAATTGATGGCTCATGTATGGATATGAATTTAGAAACTTTTCTTAGAAAAGCTTGTCCCTCAATTTCAAAGGAATGATTAAAATATTTTATCACCGAAGATAAAAAATTTAAACTTGTCATGAGAAATTTATCTCAGACTAATTGCGAACAGAATTTTCTAAGACTTACTCCAACCCGTTTTTACTTACAAAGATGGCCTAATGCTAAACAAGCATTATTACAATTTTATGATGAAAATGGCCAAGAATCTGATGAAGTAGATGATATTGTTTATAATTATTTTAATTAACAACTTTAGCAACTCTAGGAATGGCTAAAACTTTTAGCTGGTGCTTAATATTGTAGAATGAACAGACCTTTTGATTGTGGACGAGGACGAGGCAATACTTCTCATGCCCGAGGTAAATCAAGGGTCACTCAGGCCGATGTTGAAGCTTACTTGCAGGCTCAAAAACTCCAATTTCCATCACTTCAAGATGCAGCTTCAGCAACATCATCATCCCCTTCAATCAAGGAAGTGGTTCAGACTGAAGAAATTTTTAAAACTTCAGAAACGATTGAAAATATTATGATCTTGGAATCTCAAGATGAACAATGGAAAGAGGATTCATGGGAAATTAAGTTCCGATATATGGATATAATGAGTTATCCAGTTCTTGAGGGAAAATACAGATCCTTCTATGAAGCAATGCTTATCTAATCTGGTTCTGTGGAAATTACTCACACACATGAGAAAGTTGGACAGAAGAATGGTCCAATAAGTTATAGTAAAGCCAGTCTTGCCAGTCCAAAAGTGGGGAATTCATCCACAAAGATCGAAATCTTTGTCCATAAAAAATGAAAATGGTATATCAATGGTCCAATATAATTATTGGGATTATATTGAAGTATGGACGAAAGCTTTTTATTTCCAAAATCAAAAGCGAAAGCACTCTTGGTTTTTTAAATTGTGTCCAAATCTGGTTGGACAAAATGAATTTCCAAATTGGTTCATTAGTTGGTGGTCTAAATTTGGACTAAAGCCAGATTATCTTCCACAAGAATTCAGGCAGAAAATGGAGTCTTTTATACGATTTCAATCTCAATTAAGGGGATCAAATGATACCACAGAAGGGAAATACTTCCTTCAAGCTATGACAATTTGTGGAACCCTATGGATCTGGAAATGGGATATTCAAGTTGGAATTAATAATTTAGGACTACCAGTGCTCCAAAGGACTTTCTAGTATAAGTGGTGGAAGTCGATTCAGATGGATGAACAAATGTCAACAATTAAGTTGAAAAATTAGGAACTAAACAGCAATTGCAGCAAAGGGAGAAACCCACTATCAAAAACCCCTTTTTAGAAATTTCTGCTCAGATAAAAGCAAAAAATCCATCCTTATCAGATGATGAAATTGTCATCAAGACCATGGATTTTATGAATGATCAATTTTTGCAATCTATTCATCAAAGTAATGATGATGTTTCAATGACTTCAGCAATGATTAATGAAACGAACAATAATCCTTTTGCATGCCTAACTGGGGAATCTCAAGACCCCTATGAGGACAATAATAATGTTCTGGCTGAACCCACTTTAGGTGATTTTTGGGATAGTATGACAGAGATAATGACAGCTCAACTATCCTCCAAAAAAGGGAACGAAAAGAATCAATAAAAGTGCCAGGGAATCTTGACTTTCGGTGTAATTGGCATTCAATTATGGGGTGCACTAGCAGTATACTCAATTATGGAGTATAGCACGCTCAACTTTCGGTGGTGGATCAATTCGTGACAATGGGGCCCATCTGCGCACCCGACGAATCTCCATTTCACTTTAATTTGAGTGTAATAATACTTTAATTTGTATTTCATTTACTGTTGGGTCTTCTATATATAGGACTCGTCTGTTTTTGTGTAAGGTAGGTTTTGGATTGCCCTCTCTCTCTCTAAAATCATAACACTCTGGTCTTCTCCTTTCCTCTCTTACACTTTTGGCTTCGGTCTTAAATACTAATAAGGTCAGTTTTCTTTTAATTATCGATCCTTGTACATTTTCTTTTCCTTTTTATTGTACATTATTTGGTATCAAATCCAGGTTAATAAGCAGCTTATTTCACATTTTTCAAACTCAAAAATAATGTAAATGAAAAATAATTTTTCAATTTTTTTTGTATCGTATAAAAGATCTCAATGAGATCTTTCAAACAATATCTATAGTGCATATTTTTAGATTTCAATAAACCCCTCATTTTTGAGTTTGAAATTGTCTTCTTATAAAATAAGAGCTGTTTTTGAGTTCTGGAACCCACCCTGAGTCTTTTACTTTTGGTTTCATTGTATCATTGAATATGTTGATTGTGTATTCATAGTTTTGTATTTTTTATATATTTTTTCTCAACACCTCATTTCACTTTTCTAAATATGCTATTTTGATCCATGTTTTGGAGGAAAAACATAAAAAAGTATTAGATATGTGATTAAAGAAAGAGAGACTTACCATTGAAGATGGCATACTCTAATGAAGCTTTTGGCCCAAATATATGGGTAAAAGCAATGTTCTAAATAGTGGTCAAATCGGCCGCCTAGGCATTTGGCAACACCTTACCGCCACGCCTATACCCCTAGGCGTTTGAAATGGCGGTCTGGGATGCTTGGCGGAGTTTGGCGGGCACCTTGGCGGCTTTGGCGGGACTAAATTGAAGGAATTGAAATAAAATGGGTTAATACGTAATTTTACAAAAGCATATTTACGTATACTACAATTACATATTAGCCCACAAACCCAATTCATCGTCTTCCAAGTTCACAGCAATAGAAGCCCTAGCCCCTCCCAAACCCAGTTCACTCCAGGCGAGAATTGGTGTCCGATCGTCATCGCCGACTCGCCGGTGTGTCTCTCTCTTCTCTCTTGCTCTCGCGTCCCTCTTCTCTCTCTCTCTCACGTCTCTTTTCTATCTCTCTTCTCTCTCTCGCGTCTGCCTCTACTCCCTCGTCTCTCTCAATATGCGCGTTTCTCACAGAGCCATAGACTCACAGGGTCACTTGGAAGTTGGAACCCCATTTAAATAACTAGTCTACTGTGTCTTAAAAAAACTTGGAATAGAAAATGGAAGATTGAAAATGGTGTCGGTGGCCTTACAATACTGCACAAAAGATTTATAATAATTTAAAAAAAAAACCAACTGCTTGTCTAGCACTAAGCGTCATTTAGAACACTAAGTAAAAGAATGAGTCAGGGTTGGAGATGCATTTAAGCCTCATTCAGACATCAAGAAAGGATTAAAAATTTAACTTTCCACTTGTTTTATAATGTTTAGTTACTAGAAAAATATTGGGACCCAAAAAATAAAATTTTCAAATAAGATTCTCTTTCCCTTAAAAATAAATCTTCAAAAGATAAAGAATTTTAGCATCATAGTAAAATTTTCTCCTCCCTTCATTCTCAATTTGGCGCCTACATTCTCCCTTTCTCTCTTTATTTCCCTTTGTTTCCTTCTTTTTTTTTTTTTTAAGATGAACAACCAAAAATTGATTTTCTTGCATAATTCTTTTGTTAAATCAACACTCAAAAGAAAGTAAATTTACTTTTTCTTCACTTCACTTTGATTTGCAAGCAATGCTATGTGACTATCTCCCATGACTATATTTTGGTATAATATGATGTGTCATCACTGCATTAATAGATTACATGACTAGAGAATCAACACAATGGTAACATATTACATGGGATCCAAAATGTAGCCATGAGAGATAGTGTAACGCCCCTAATTTTGGGAACGTTAAATAGACGATTTTATTGAAAACTAAATAGAGTCTAGCTCATTATTATACCATAACTTTCACAAGAGTACTTTTATTCAACAAAAGGAGGGGGAACTAGGGTTCCTATCTACTGCTCCGCCTGCTCTTCCATCCTACCCAGCTTCTCGGCTCCGAAAGCCTCCAAGGTGTACAGCTCACCCTGTTTGTCTACAAAGTCTGACACATTATACCAGCGCCGCCCCCAGTATAATATGTCAGGGTCACCAAAAAGTAACACCATGAGCTACAGGAGCTCAATAGAATAATCCATACCCACTAAGCCTTAATTTACAAACATTAGATCATAATATTAATGGTTTCCACATAGCACATGTATATCTAACAAAAATAGTTAACAATGATATATCCACATTCACTATTCAACTATCGTTGGTGTCCATGATTTCTGAGTTTCTCCTATGCGTCATTTCGTAGACCGTGTCACTGGTTTCACCTTCCGTTTACCAAATCAACATTTTCAAAATCCGTTTTACACACCCAACCTCGGTTCCGCCGCGCCGGTCTCCTGAGTATCCTCACAATGGTTCCGCCGTACCGAGTTCTCATTGGCACACAAAATTTTGCATTGGCTCATCTCCGCGGATAACCAAGCCACGCACCCAACCTCGGTTCCACTACGCCGTTCTCCCGAGTATCCTCACAATGGTTCCGCCGCGCCGGGTTCCCATTGGCACACACACATACACATATACACACAATGGGCTATCATGCCCAGCCACATTGTGGTTTCCAAAATCTTTCTCTTTTTCAAATCACATCTTTCCATTAACCACACTCTAGGTGTCATGTTTTTACTTTTTCAACTTCGGTGTCTCGTTTTCATGTAACGACTCCGTGGTAGAACTTTTCACATACGTAATCATGAATCATTCATTGTAATCTTGAAACTAAACTAGCAAAATCATCCAACTCTATATTACTAATCATGCTCAATCACCACTTAAAGCATAACGCCACATGTACGGACGCCTTTGGAGTGAAAATCACTTATGCTTTTATCACACAATAGGTAATACGAACAATTCATGTATACATGCTCATAACCATCCTAAAGATTAAAATACGAATACTTCTAACCAAACGTTAAATTCGTATCTTTCAAGTCCGTTCTTTCTTCCTTTGTGCGAAGTTCAAAACAACATATGTTTATTGAAGTAAAGGCCGATTATTCAACATGCTCATATATCCTTTAGCAAAATAAGTATACTAGGTATCTTTCTTCATGCTTTTCAAATTATACAAAAGATATACAAACTTCGATTATACTTAGGGTAGAGAGTAGAAATATTCTACATATACTTAGAGATAGGGGATAAGAACATTCTACCGTTCTTCCTTAGTGGTAGGGCGGCTACGGAAAGTGAGTTGGCTATCAAACTGAGTAACTTCCTACGGTAAGCTTCTGGTAGTTTCGAAAGAGAAAGGTTTCTCTTGAAACTAGATCTTGACTAAGCTACTAAACTTTTTGGATCGAAAGGGTGGTCAAGTGGCGGCCTAGGATGAGTTTCTTGAAGAGCTTAGGGAGAACTCAAGAACAACTCAAGAACAAGAAAAACAAAGAACAAACTCAAGAATTCTAGAGAAAGAAGTTGAAAGGCTTGAAGGTGTGAGTTGAATGGTGAGAATGAGGTGCTATTTATAGCAAAGTTTTGGCTCCCTCTCTCCCATCTTGGCAGGCCCCCCCTCTCCCATTACTCTCATTTTTTTGTTCCATTGAGTAGTCAAATCACATCTTTAGGCATGCCAAGTATTGTCACTTCCATTTTAGGCCGTAACTTAGGTAATCATGAAGGGTTTTTGGCTTGTCTTGTCCTAAGAATGCTTGCTTGCAAGAAAAAACAAAATGATTGGGCTAGATTATGCTTAGGAAGACTAGAAATGGATTGCAAAGTTGTACTTAGGTTTGAGTGTGAAGTTGGCTAAAAGAAGTGACTTGATTGAGTGACCAAACACAAGCGCGCACACACGCGCGCGCGCGCTCTCTCTCTCTCTCTCTCTCTCTCTCTCTCTCTCTCTCTCTCTCTTGTACTAGGTGTATACATATATATATATATATATATATATATGGGTGTACTAAAGTACTAAGTAGTCCTATTAGGTCTATGGAAGAGGAGATGATGAGTGGTAAGGCTTTTAATGACAAGAACATTGTCTCTTGGGTAATATTTTCCTAGAAAGTGCATATATGTACATATAGACATATATAGGCATGCTTATAATAGGCTATGAGGTGTATATACCTATATATAAACACATATATATACTTAGAGAATCTAGGAAAGTTACTTTGGTGAGCAATTTAGGTTTAAGGCTATTAGTCTTAGGGCTACATGCATGACAAGGCTCAGTTTGCTTCTTTCGGAAGCAAAATGATGGCTTCCTATGGTCCATGATTTGTCTTGTTAAATCACATATTGATTGACAAATTCTAATGTCCATTATTCAAGGGATAAAAAATTTTCTAACAATTATTGTCCAATGCGTAAAGAAATAAAGAAGATAAGTATGGTCTTGAATGACCTAACATGAAGTATAGTGATTACCTCTAATCGTCTAATGGTTCAATTAGGGTTGGGAGGGATTCACAAGGCTCAAAGATGGTCAAAAAGGCCCATCTAGGGTTAGAAAATTGTAACTAGGTGAATTGGTAGTTTGGTTCCTCCAACTAATCGGTTGGGAACTAATCCTATTTGCCATGTAGGATTTTTAGTCAATAAATATAATTTTAAAGGGCTTAAATCTAATTATGACAGATTATAGAAATTAAAAAGGAATTTTTTAAAAAGAAATTCCAATATAAAATGAAATTTTTATTTATTGAAATTCTGAGTCGTTACAGATGGTCATCAAAAAATTAGTGTTAATTAACTTTTGTGGTAGTGACTTTCCTGCATAATATTCCTGACAAGAACCGAAGACCAGAAGAGAAGTTAGTATATGGGTTGTTTGGCTACATAAGCCAAGTGGCTTTTTTTTTTTGTCCTTATTCAATTTTTTTCTCATTTGTTAGTTTTTCATCAACTTTTTGGGAATTATTGCTTCGTGATGATAAGGGGAATCTAAAAGTAAAAAATTACGATTGAAACCTAATTTTTTTGAATAAAAATAAAAATAAGCCAATTTTTTCGTCTTTATTAAAAAAATTGGATTTCGATTGTAATTTTTTACTTTTTAGGTTACTCTCGTCATGACGAAGCAATAATCCCAAAAAATTGACAAAAAACTAATAAATGTGAAAAAAATTTGAACAACGACAAAAAAAAAAGCAACTTGGCTTATTTAGCCAATAGCTTGTAAGTACTCCATGAGGATAGGAAGGGTTTATGTTGTTAAATTGGAAGCTAAGGGCCCGTTTGGATGCGAGGAAAGAATTGGGGGTATTAAGTACTCCACAAGGATAGGAAGGGTTTATGTTGTTAAATTGGAAGCTGGGCCCGTTTGGATGCGGAAAAATAATTGAGGATATTAATTAATAAGGGAGATAAGATAGTATGGTGTATTAGTTAATAAATGATGGCCCATAAGATTGTAGGAGGTATTAAATAGTGATTTGTTTGGATGAGGTATTAGAAAAGAGGGATTAAATAATATTTGGTTTGGATAAGGGATAAATTGGGTGTATAAGAAAGGGTAGAA
Source organism: Rhododendron vialii (assembly GCF_030253575.1). NCBI lineage: Eukaryota > Viridiplantae > Streptophyta > Magnoliopsida > Ericales > Ericaceae > Rhododendron > Rhododendron vialii. Next base: position 20,573,377 of record NC_080557.1, on the reverse strand, counting down.
GATGTAAAAAGTTGTCAAATGACCATTTTGCCCTTGTGTAGTGTTAAGTTAGATTATTCATTATGATAAATATAAAATTGTAAAAATTAATTACTTTTTCATAATTAGGCAATAATAATTTAATTCAATAATAAATTAATTAATTTAATAAGTAAAAACACTTAAAATTCATTTTTTAAAGTTTTTTTTTAATAATTTCGTATGTTTTTAAGTGTGGATGGATGGGGTTGTATGGAACACATGAGCACAGGATTGTAGCACCCCAAAACTATGTCGTTTTGGGTTGGAAGGGATTGTGAAAAAAAAAGCTACAAGGCTTTGCAGCTTGGTTTGGGGAAAGTTGAGCAAAAATAAATAAATGTTCCAAATTTCAATTCGTTTGAATCGGTGAGAAGATTTTATTTTTTGATCATTTAATTCTAAAAGGTCATAATTAAATTTTGACTGTAGGGCTCTCGTTGATTAGCTCTAAGAAAATTGTAAAACCAAATATCTCTTAGGGCTAACTAACGAGAGCCTTGGAGCTAAAAATTAATTATGACCCTATAGAATAAATGATCAGAGAAATAGAATCTTCGTATCGGTTCGAACGGATTGAAAATTAGAACACTTAATTTTTTAACAATATTTACATTGAAAAATTAATATATAAATTGTCTAAAGAGATTGAAAAATTAAGTGTTCCAATTTTCAATCAGCTGAAAATCAGTGTAAAGATACTATTTCTCTGATCATTTTATTCTAAAAAATTATAATTAATTTTTGGCTTTAGGGCTCTCGTTGGTTAGCCCTACGCTCCTAAGAGATATTTGGTTCTATAACTTTCTTAGGGCTAATTAACGAGAGTCCTATAGTCAAAATTTAATTATGACCATTTAAGATAAAATGATCAGAAAACTAAATTCTTTTCACCGGTTCAAAACGGATTGAAATTTGGAACACTTGATTTTTTTTCTTTTGCTCAGCTTTCCCTTTCGTCTCTTCAAACAAAAGCAGAGTTGAGACAGAAATGGTAAGCTAGAGGTGGGAGAAGGGGGATAAAGAGGGGTGGAATTGTCCATTTTTGAGGGGGATTACGGGTATACGTGATGGATACCTCAAACCCTAGCCATAGGTAAGACCCCCGAATACTCTTCTCTCCGGTGTTACAGAAGAATGAGGGATTAAGAATACCCAGTCTCAATGACTTCCCAAAGCAGGGCTGAAGCCATGGGCCATGCTTAAATCAGGGGTATTGTTATCACCTCTTCATAACACTGCATCCAAACGAGTCAAACGACCCCTAAAGGACTTGAATTGGCCTTGTTTGATTCGGGGATTATACGCTTGAGATTGGACTAAAGGAATGTTTATCCTTTGTCCCCAAGTCCCTGTCTCTCTCTCTGTCCCATCCATCTCTGCCTGCCACGGTGCCCCTTCTTCCCCCAAGTTAACTTTGTTACTTAACGGGTTATTAGAGTTAATTATTACTGTATTTCCGAATTGCAGAAAAGGAAATAAAATCCCAAGACTACGTCTTTCTGTAATCAAGAAAGAAAATCATTCCAAAACAAGAAAGAAAATCATTGCAAAGCGCTGTCTCTCACAATTTTCTTGGGTACGACATTTTGTGAGGATTATTCCCAGGAAATGAGAAACAGAAGATGAAGGCCATGTTCAGACCACGATGAGCTCTGTAGCTATATCGGCTCTCAAGCTATTAGATCAGTTATTGCACTCTTTGTTCCTCTCTGTTCCCAATTCCCATTGTGACGCCATTAAACAAAAGTTGAAGGTTTGTACTTACCCAAGAAAACAAAGTTGAAGGTTCGTTTGAGACCCACCAAAGGGAATGAGGTTTGTGGCGTTCATTGGCAGGGGATAATATCCGTGATCATTGTTCAGGAATTGAAATTGAAGAGGAAAAGTACTGAAAGTTGTCTGTTGAATTTCATTTGGTAGCGACAAAGAGTGGGTTGCTCGGAGAATGTTTCAGCTATTCATGTTCATGGTTGGACTGCTTAGGGTTGTAGGGTCACGAATTTTAGCAAATTATTAATCGCCTTGGAAGTGTTCGATGATTTGTCTCTGTTGAAATATTCTGTCAGATTCCATCTTTCCTTGTGACAAAAATACAACATTTTAAGAAACGGATTGATGTAAGTGTAATCCTTTGGTAAGGTGGATTTGGGAAGAAGGGAAAGCATGTGCTTGCTCTTGGAGAAATATTTCCAGGACAGCAGCAAACCTGGGGCTATGTTCTCTGCTTGGTGGATTCCTGTGCAAGTTGTTCTCCTTTTCAGTTGTTTGCTTGTATTTGATCAAGGCCATTCCCTTGATTCATTGGGCTCATTCATTAAGAAAAGAACTGTTCCGAAAAATAGAACTCTCCATTGAGTGATATGGTTCTCATTTCATATTGGTTTTTACCTAAACATCAGTGCATTGGTGTGATTACAAACAAAGAGTATAATATAATAGGGGTGGACTTTGGAGATTGAATGAGCTGAACTTTTGAGATATTCATACCAAATCGACATCTCTATTGCATATAAAGACTAAAAATATTATGTCATGACCAATGGCCACAAAACACTAAAACCATTTATAATTTGATACAATAAACAAAATCCTACCGAACAGAAAGTTCTATGATCTTCCCCACACAATTGAGAAGTTAAAGATTGCCAAAAAAAAAAATGAATCTATGACTACTTTTGTTGACTGTTGTCTTGAAAGCTGCGGAAGTAGGTTGCCTCATATCCATGTGTTGATTGACCTTGCATAACACGAGTAACCATTAATAAGGTAGAATTTACAATCAAAATGAATCAGGAGGGTTGAAAAGACTAATTTTTTCGGAGCAATAGCGATACCTGTGTGAAGTATTGCGGGGAAACGAACATTGTTTGTCCCACGGGTCCATTGATAGAGTTAGCTCCATTTGAGGATGGCTTCGCTTGCGGCTTTCTTTTGTTCCTAGTAGCCTTCTCCAAAGCACTCCTCGGCCTTTTGCTAGACTCGCCATTAGCTCTCTTTTTAACTTTTAATCCTTTAACTTGGTTGCCAGCGCCTTCATCATGTATGATTGCATCATCCTCAACCACATCATTTTGGACATGTGAGGTTTTGAGAGAAGTTAGATGAATTTCAACCCTTCCTAGAATTGTTTCCACTTCTTCCAATATATTGTGAAGCCCATCTAAAGCAATTTCATATGCCTTTTCATTTTCAGCAGCTCTTGTTGCCAAATGTGTATGCAACCAACACAACTCCTTGTATCGTATTCCCATCATTGCCTTTGGGTCATCTTGGATTGAACTTGCCGAAGTGGTTGTTTTATTCCCAGATTTTGCATTCATGGTCCACCTCTTCAAAATATATTGGTCTGGTATCGTCACAACATTTTTTGAACCTAAAACTTTGAGAGCATGTGCACAGAGTATTCTTTCGAATTCGAATTTCTTACAACTACATGGCACTGTACCTTCTATTGAGTCATATGTAACTATGTGGTGACGAGACTTGCCGAGAGGTGTGATCTTATATGTAGTCACCGTTCCATCCTCACTACATTGATCCATGTCGCAGTCCCAAGCCTTGCACAACTCAGCATTTAACAATTTAAACACTTCTGGGGTGAATACATCTGCTGCATGCTGCAAAATTAGCACTGGAAAGGATAAACATGGGGTACTTTGAGTTGCTCTAAAATCAGCTTTTAACTCCTCATATCGGCGATCATCTATTAACCTCTGAAAATGATGGAAAAATTGGAGCAAATCATGCTTGTAGTTGGCATATTTTTTAAGGACACCGTTCATACTTTCACTACGTTGCGTAGTGGTCATATCTCCACAAAATGTGTTTCTTCCATAAACTAAAGCCCATTTTTCCTTAATGCCATACATCCGTCTCAACCAATCATTATCTTCAAGCCCATATTTTTCAAGCATCTGGTTCCAAGCAATGATAAAATCATCTTCCTCTTCGTAGTCATATACGCAACTGCTGAAATCCTTTGCAAATTCTTTAAATTCTGCATATACACCACTAAGTTGTTTAGCTGCATTCTGAAAGATATGCCAAATACATAAACGGCGTACTGTTTCCGGCCATCGACCACCTAGTGCCTTCGCCATTGCAGCATCTTGATCTGTAAGGATAGTTTTTGGCTTTTTCCCATTCATTGTCGTACAAAAAGTATCGAATAACCAACTAAAAGTGTCAGCGGTTTCATCATATAGTAAGGCAGCTCCAAAAATAGTGGTTTGTTTGTGATGGTTAACCCCAACAAACATTGCAAAAGGCCTACCGTCTTTATGTTTCCTGTACGTTGTATCAAAACAACCACATCTCCAAAATGACCATAATCTGCCATCATTTTTGCATCGGCCCAGAAGATATTTGTTATCAAGTCATCCTAGTCTACTTGAATGGCATAAAAAAATTAGGGTCTTCTAATTGCATTTTCTGCAAGTATTCTAATACACCACCAGTATCACCCATCTTCATTTGTACGCTTCGTTTGGAGCGCAAATAATTTTTGTAATCCTGAGGGATAAATCCTAGACTTTCTCGCCCACCAAATTGCTTAGCCATAAAGTCCATTATTGCTTTTGGTGCTATACCTGAATCGTTAGCCATATCTGCTTCAAGGGCTTGGGCTGGAGCAAATTTCCTATGCGACTTAAATAAGTGGGACTTGCTAGGAGTGCACAGCGTATGGGTATGCATAGCACCAAACTCAAAGATGATATACTTTTGAGACACTCGACAATATCTGATTTTCATTTTGGCCAAACACCCAAACCTCGTATCTGGACGATGAATTTTGACATTGGGATCGCGTTTATCCTTTCTCCGCTTACCTTCACAAGAGCAACAAAAAGTCCTTGAAGTGATTTGACCACTCTTATCTTTGTGTTCTTTGCTTCTACGGATACTAAAACCAGCCTTATATGCATAACCATTATAAAATTGATAGGCGGTTTCTTCAGTCCCAAATTCCATGTCAAGTTGTGGGATTGATTCTTTTGCAATTCTGGAGTGAATCGAATCGATGTGATTCATTGTAGGTGTTGAATTTTGAAACTCAGTCGGCTCACCTTCATCTCCAGAGACAACATTAATCTCAAGTAAGTCACCGTCATCTTTGAAGTCCAATTTACGGTGAGATTGAAACTCACCTCCTAAACAACTAGCTTCAAGGTCAATAGCCTTCATATTACAAAATAAGCTTAGGAACTGATCACAACTATACTAAGGAAAAGGGAAAGACCATGGTCACTTTGCTAGATTTAACAATACCAGAATTTGAAAATTTAATTAAGCATATGGAAGCAAGAGCAAAGAGAACAGATATTGACAAAATCCCTTTACAATTTTCAACCAAAACCAATTGTTTTATACATACGTACACATATACGCACATATATATATATATATATATATATATATATATATATGCATCTATATACATCCATGTTACTGTAGAAGAAGAAAGTTTTGTAAGGAGCCGTAAGAGTTTAGTTGATCGTACCTCGGCGGCGGCGCAATCGTGAATGGGAGAGGAACAACCAGAGGGAGAAGACATCGGGTAATTGCCTGAGAGCTTGTTTGGGAGCGGATTGTTGCTTCATCATCTACTTCTTCTTCCCTCCAAAATCTTCCCAGATTTTGTTTATCCCTAATTTTCGGTCTATTTTGGGATGATCATGGCACCCATTTGTTCAATAACAGAGTTTAACGTTGGTTAAGTAACAAAGTTAACGTGGGGGAAGAAGGGGCTACGTGGCAGGCAGAGATGGATGGGACAGAGAGAGAGACAGGGACTTGGGGACAGAGGATCCGACTTGGGACTAAAGTTGCCTAATCCCACATTTTCTCATGTTTGGTTCCCGCTTGAGGAGTTGGGATTGTTAATACTAGGACAATTTCTATCCCTATGGGCCTGTTTGGATAAGATATTGTGAAGGGAGATTGTGATGTCCTCTTTTAGTTCAAACCTTAAGACCTTGTTTGAGAAGTAAAATGGAAGAGGTATTAGCTAAGCCCCGGATTTTATTGTACCCCCTAATACCCCTGGAGGAGGTATTATTTATGGGGAGGTTCTGAGGTGTTATTATATAATTACATAATACCCCTGGATAATACCCCATATCTATTACATTTCAACTTCAAAATAATCTTATCTCCATTTCATCTCTCATCCATTTCATTTCTCATCCAAACCAAGTACTATTTAATTCTTCCGTCACATTAATGTGGGCCCACCCTTCTTACATAATACCCATACTATCTTATTTCCTTCATAACTAATACTCCAAATCCATATCTCGCATCCAAACGGACCTTATATACCCCTCACTATTTTATTCTATAGGGGTGGGGACATGGGCTGTAAACGAACCGAATCGAGCTGAACCCTGTTAAGTTCGGCTCGGGTTCGTTAAGGTATGAGTTCGGCTCGGGTTCGGCTTGAGTTCGATTCGAGCCTGAATAACTAGGCTCGAGTTCGGCTCGTTAAAATTTTTCAAGGCTCAAGTTCGGCTCGGTTGGATTCGTTAAGATACTAGTCTGGCTCGAGTTCGGCTCGGATTCGGCTTGAGTTCGATTCGACCTTGAACATCTTGGCTCGAGTTTGGCTTGTTAAACTCAAATGAATCGAGCCGAGCCGAATCTAAGCTCGAATTGAGCTCGTCAAGACTCAGGTTTGATTCGACTCAGTTCATTAAACTCAAGCGAACCCAAACTCTCTAATTGATCGTATAGAATTTGGGAGAAAAATAAGTATTGAATTATATATACAACCTTAAATTTTTTTACATTTACAAATAGACCCCTATTGAATTATTAATTAAATTTAAATATAGGTTCGCGAACCTAACCGAGCTGAATACCGTTAGGCTCAGGTTCGGCTCATTTACGGAACGAGCCTAGAATTGAGGTTCAGGTTCAGTTCATTTAGCAGACGAATCGAACTCAAACGAGCTCTTACCGAACTGAGCCTCGAACAGTTCGCGAATGGCTCGGTTCATTTACGGCCTGGGGGGACTATTCTATCTCCCAGATAGAAGAGACGCGGGAGGAAGTTGGACGTAATTGCAAAAATGCCATCGTTTAAACAAAAACCCTCAGCTATCGTACTGTTCTTCATCGATCTTCATCGTTGCGCCTCTCTCTCTCGACACCTGAGTTATTGGCTGCGAGGAGAAGACCGACCTTGCGATCTCCATAATCGAAGCAGGTATTTCTTCGTCTGTTCTTCTTCTTGTTTCTCTTCGTCTGTTAGATCTTCTTCTTCTTTTGTTCTTGTTCTTCTTGGAGTCTTCGACTGGCTTTTTGACCAAATATATTTCGAAATAGGTTTTCGACCAAATAGATTTTGAAATCTAGGTTTTCGGCCAGATTTCGATTTGAAACCCTGTGTTTTCGACCAAATGGATTTCGAAATCTAGGTTTTTGACCAGATTTCGATTTGAAGCCCTAGGTTTTCGTTCGATCTGTTTCTATTTCTATTTTGGCTTGAACGAATGGACTGACGGGAGGGATTTTGGTTACTGAATTTTCTCTTTATTTTCCATCTAGTAAAGAAAAGTATTGTACGATTTACAGAAGTATGGTGTGAACTACTCCGGGTTCTGGGGCAATTTTGACAAGTAAAATACAATTTTATCACTGATAATTGAAAACCAAGTACTAGGCATGGTTAATTGCTTGTAGAATGATCACTGATAATTGGAATGCCCAGAAATTGGTTGGAATGCTTGAGAGGGGGGAGAGAGAAATAGTCCTGAAATTAATCCTGAAATTTAGTGACAGAACCAATCATGGGATTGGACTCAGCATGGGATATCCCAACATTAATCCTGCGCGAATCAAACAGGGGTTTGTATAGGATTCAGGACTAAATTAGTACTAGGACAAATAATTCAGCATTACTAATCCCAGGACTATTAATCCTGTCTGTTTTAATCCCTGAATCAAACGAGGCCGAAAAGTACAATTAAGGGGGAGTAATAACTGCAATATATGTACTGTTTGTACGGCATGTAGGGTTTTCGATGTAATTGTCGAAATATGTACGCAGTTTCAATTTCCATTCTATCAGAAGATTCAGAACGAGCAGCAGCCAAAAATCTTAAACCGAACAGGTGCACCTCTCTCTCTCTCTCTCTCTCTCTCTCTCTCTCACACACATACACACATTCATCGTCTCTCTCTGTTGCTGTTTTTCTGGGTAATAGTTCACCAATAACTTATATTTGGTGGACGTTAACTACAATTCTAAAAGCTTTAACAATTCATGCATTGTAAAAAACAACACGTAAGTTGTCCAGATGAACGATCCAAATGACGATATGTTACCCACGAAAAAAGCGGAGTAGAAAGAAGCAAGGAGATATAGGGTATGGGCGGGGCTTGAACTCTGTTTTTCTTACCATAAGTTTAGCCATTGCAGGAGGGGTTTTCATACACAATCTTGAAAGCTCTGGTGAGCATAGTAATCGTATTCTGCCCCCGCCATGCCTACGATCAGCGTTGGAAGGGATCGACTCTTCGAAGCACTCGGTCAAACCTACTGTAAGTTTTCTATTTTTGGTTCGATTGGAAACCTGTGAATATGAAACCACCCATTTTCATTGTGAGGCCAGAAAAGTTGCACACCAACCCCGCGCTGTTCTTATATTTAGGTAAGTTATTGTATTTTCAACTCCCCAATCTCACATTCACGTTCTCTGAGTTTCAGCCCAAGAAGAATTCGAGGACTTGTGTTTCAAATTCGGAATCGAGCTTGACGATGTTGTAAGCACTCGCAAAACATTTTTTCTGTTGTCTGTCTCTCTGTGTGTTTCTGGCTAACTATTTATTTGGGCAGTGATGGAGCCAAGTTTCAGGGTAGAAGGGGCACATTAACCTAAAGAGCAGTAGCCATATATTCTCATATGCTTGATATTTACTTTTTTATTTTTTATCCGCATATGCTTGATATTTACTACCACTCCATAAAAATGTCTAATGTATACTTTTACAAAAAGTTTATGGGGTACTAGAGAAAAAGGACTAACAATACATCCCCGAAGTTTCTAATATATTCTACATTCACAATTGACCTGGTTTTCATCCTTTGGAAGTTCTAATTGGAGTATCATTATAATTTTCACTTAAATGTATGCCATGTATACCACAAACTATCATTAGTCAATTGATCACCCATTTGGTTTGGCCATCAATTCTTCTCTATGTTAAATGGCTGTGATGCCCTCTCAATTAGTAGGACAATAGGAGATCTTTTGCGAACATGGAAAACATAAGGGGGCGTTGACTAATTTTAGGATGGGCACTAATGTAGTTCAATAAGGTGATAAATGAGTACTCTTTTGACACACATGGGTTCTAGTATAATTACCAAAACAATGAGAAGGGGCACGTGCTGGGTCAGCCATTTTATATCTATGCTTTAGCATTTTAAAGTGTTTGTTGTTGTAAATTATGTACGTTGACGTAATTTGGCACAAATAGACGACAGAAAAGGCGATTATTAGGAAAGAGAAGCACTTGGAAGAAGACTCAACTGAAGATGAAGAAGTCATCTACAAAATTGAAGTGGCAGCTAATAGGTACTCTTCTTTATTTACAGATTCGTTGGTGGTATTGCTGATTACATATCTAGAATGACTCGAAGGAATGTTAGCAAGATCATGCTTTCAATTAGTTTGTGTTTTCACTTTAGAATCTTGAAAAGAGTGATTTAGTTGTTAATGTTTATGAGTGAATGCAATTTTTATTAAGATGGTGAAAAACTGTGCAATAACGTGTTGCCTTCTTGTTCAATAGATACGACTTGCTTTGCCTTGAAGGACTTGCCCAAGCCTTGCGCATATTCGTCGGGATCGATCCAATTCCTAAGTATACATTGCGAAGTATTAGGAGCGAATCCATGCTTAAAATGCATGTAAAACCTGAGGTGCATATTGCATAGAAATTGTTGGTCTTGATTCCATTTTTATTATTATGTTTCTTTATTAGTATTATGTTCTTCCATACAGACATCTTTGATCCGGCCCTATGTTGTTTGTGCTGTTTTAAGAGGTATAACTTTTGATGAAGCAAGATATAACAGCTTCATTGATCTTCAAGATAGGCTCCATCAGAACATATGCAGGTAAATTCTACAAATGCAAGGTTTGAGTCATATCCTGCAGCCTGGCATGCTCTTTGTTCCACCTATTTGTTGCTCATGTTTCTTGCATAATGTGATTTTGACCGTGTGTCCGGATATTATCACATTCTATGAATGGTTAATACTTAAGTTTTACACAACTTATTACAGAAAGCGCACATGTTTATTTATCTAGGGTTGCCATCTTTCGATGATGCTGCTACAACAGCTAATAACAATGCAAGTGTTAACTAGTTTTTTCCCATCTTTTGATATTGTTGCCACCAATTTCAAAGAAAGATTATTATTTTTTTAATAGGCTACGAAGGTTTAATTTCCCGTGGTTAATTATAGTTGTTATAGTCATTGTGGAAGTGCATGATAGAAATTTGATAGAACACATCAAGAATGAGCCATGATTGAAAATGCTGATTGGAAGGGGGAATAAGACATTTTGTCCCCGTGGATTGTTCATCTAGTGCTCGGATCCACAAAAAGGAGTGGGAATTAAGGACATATGTGAACATGTGTCAAACTCTTCAACAAGACCCATCAAGGTGTGGATGTGAACATGTGTCAAAGTCTTCAACAAGACCCATCAAGGTGTACTGTTGTCACATTAGCCATCATAGAGCTGAGTTTGCTGCCATTGACGGCTTCTGCGTTATGAAGAATCTTACATACGTTGGGGAATGCCAATGCTTTTGGCTGATGAAGCTTGTGTTTTACCCATTGAGCCCTCACAAATAAAAAAGCTCACCGGCTGAAATTTCATCGGCCTTGTTAACGACATATTGGAAGAAGACTTGACAATGCACGGTGGTTTGAGTGTCAATTAGAAATGGATGGACGGAAACTCAAATTTTAGTGGAAGTGCAGGGATGCTAAATTGATGCAACTGATGTCCTGACAAAAAGAAGCATCTTATGATGTGGAAATTTTCCCAGACATTATTCCATTTGGGCTATTCAGTTCTTGGAGGTTTCTACCAGTGTTCTTTTCACACTTGCTTACTTTTTTAATACTGGATTTCCTCCTAGAAGAGTGGAACTATTACAGAAAAAGGGATAAAATAAATGAAAAAACCGGTTGAAAAGTTGTCCCTACCATTTTTTTAGTGGGATTTTGCAGTGGTGTTCGGCTTTTACGTCCTTTGTTTTGTTAAACTAGGCAGGAGATCAAGAAGCTGGAGTTGTTCTCTGAGTTATTTATTTGGTTCCTATAAATGTTTATAGAACATTCCTCTTTTGCTATAATTCTTTCCATGTTGAGAAACCACAGCTCTATGGCAGTCTTAATCATGTCTTCAAGATGGGAAACCTGGCCTTATTTTCTCCAATTTTGTCTTTCATTTTTAGACTTGAATTAGCACATGGTAATAAGCTTAGAAGTAATGAAAATTTGATTCCATCAATTGATATGAATTACGAAGAGTCAAGGAAATTAGTCTAAGATATTCAACATATCTTAGTTGGCATGGCTTTATTTATGGGGATAGCACGAGAGTGCTGCATTAACCACAAATATGAGCTGTCTTTCAGCTAAGGATTTTCACTTTTTATCCTTGTGAGGATTTTGAGCTGTGTTTTTTCCCCATTGAGGTCCTTTCTGTGGTCCCTTCTTTATGTTACTGTATCTTACGGGTCATTTCCTCCTTTTTCCTCTTTCTGATTTGTAACTTCATTATTCTTGTTCTTTCTGTTTGTATGTATTTTTGAACGCACCTGGTATGCTACCGCATGCTTGTTTAACCCCTTTAGTGTAGTTGGCTTAGTTTCTGGAGAGATCTCATGTAGTCATTCTACTAAGATGCCTACATTGCTTCTTGTTTAGGCGAAGAACCTTGGTTGCAATTGGAACTCATGACTTGGACACGATAGATGGTCCTTTCACATATGAGGTATGCTTCTCATGCACTTATTTTCTATAAGTTTCTTCTATACAATAGCATGGATCTAAATGTTATATTCGATAGATACTAATTTGAAGTGTCTAGGACATTGGTGAATTCTGTTTGTTTGCTATCACCTACGCTTAAGCCTAATGATTGTGATTTTTAAACCCTTTAGAGCTAGAAAAACAGGTACTTCCTGTGTGAATTCTTGACTTGGAAGGGGCTTATGATATATACCAGCAACCCAGTAGCACGGACACATATATAGGATTGACACGACAAGGACACGCGAACACGTCATTTCTTTGAAAATTAGGACATAAAATGTATTTGTGTTATAGAGATGTTTTATGAATCCTATTATGAAGATACAAATCAGCCGTTTTGTTACAAGACACATGGAATATTCATCGTGTTCCAAGAGTGTCCCCGACTTGTCCTAGAGTAACCATAATGTGTCCAAGTAAAAGAAATATAACAAAAAAATTGGACAAGTATTTAGGCATGTCCGATGCGTGTCCGGAGTGTGTTGTGTCCGTGACCCACACGTTTTGGACATGGATACTTGAGGCCGGTAGACGTGTCCATGCTCCTTGGCCAGCAACTAATCCAAACTGGCTGTAGTTTAATGGTTTTAATGTCTCGATATGAATTGTTCCTATCTATGATGCACGGACACGAATATGGGAATTCTAATAAAATGGGGACACGGACACGGCGGGGGACACGCCACGTGTATATTTATTTATATAAATAAATAAAAAATTACAGTTTGACCCCAGATATTTTTAAAAATTACAGTTTGGCCTCCAAAAATTTTAAAAAAGAAAATTTGACCCCCAATTTTTTTTTAAAATTGCAACTTGACCCCCGCCGTGTCCCCCTCAAAAATTAAAATTAAGTTATGGGACACGTGTCCCCTAAGTGTCCTCGCGTGTCCCCGTGTTCGAACACTGTGACACGCTGACCTCTAGAGGTGTCGGTGCTTCATAGGTTCCTATTATTAGAAAAAAGTGGAAAAGGGGATGTAGTGGCAATATGCCGAACAATAAGTTGTTAGCAGGTATCATGATAAAATTAAGATGAGCTTTTACTAGAGGTGGCAAATGGGCAGGTTGAATATAGGTCAATGATAGACGAGTTGAAACGGGTAAGGTCGAATATGGGTCAAACCATGCCCAAACCGACCCGGCCCATTTTCCTTCCCTTTCTCCCATTTTCAAATACAAGTTAGAATCAACTCGCGCAAAAGAATATTTCGAACTCTCACAGTAATCTCCAACCCAATTTTTCATTTTCAACAATCAAAAATAGATTTTTTTCACTCCAAAAGTTTTTGCAGAGAACATCACCATTCTCCCCTTTTCAAATAGTACTAATTTCATAAAATTTCAATTGTAAAATCAAAGGTTGTGTACTGATAAAGTAAAAATTGATTTTGAAGAATGTCCATTTACAAGATAATTCTCCATGTACGAAGAATGAAACTTGATATAATTGATTTTTGGAAAATGGAAATAAAGTATGGGATGTACCGCAGCAGAGACGGCGCCTTGAAGATCCTGGTCCCGCCGCCCGCTGCAACGAACTCGGGCATCGGCAGCTGGACATCATTCGGGAACTCAACGGAGAGGCTGTGGTCGAGGCGTTGATGGCAGTCGGTGGAGGAGTTCTGTTGCGCGGTGGAGGAGGGGTAGAAGTCATCGTTGGAGGAGTCATAGAAGTGTTTGTTGGGGTCGAGGTTGGGGGCAAGCGGAGGTCGTCGTTGTCGAGGCTGTGCTTGTGGATTTGGTGGTGGCATTTGTAGTGGCCGCCGGTGTTGGTGCGGAGCTGGTGGCTGTAGGAGTGGACCTTGCGGTGTGGGGGTGCGGCTCGGTGGCGAGAGAGGCCAGGGCTTTTCTTTCGTTATCTTCAAGGACGCTTCTACTTCTTCCATTGTAATTTGGTTTGGCTTCTGGAGGAATGCAGTGAGAGAGAGAATGATCAGAGGTTTGGTTTGGTTTTGCACGATTTGGGTTTGATGGAGTTGGAAAGACGGGCCAATCTCTTTTAATTCTAGCCCATATTGAACCTATTTTCAACCCATCTACACCCATGTAACAATGAGTTAATATGGGTTGGGTTGAACCCATATTAACGTTTTATATAATATGGCTGGTAGGGTTGGGTTATAAGTGGGCGGATTTGGGCAAGTTAAAAAATATGGGTTGGGATTGCCACCTCTAGCTTTTACTTATGGGAAGAACAAACAAATTGAGACGAATTTTTTTACATAGGGCTGGTGTGGGAGCCTTATTGCGGATTTTGCATTGCCCATTTTTTCATTTTGGGTGTTTGGCAGCCAACTTCTAGACATAATCTTATCCACAATCTCAGAATCACCATTTTAGGAGCTTATTCATTCTAATTTCCCCTATGGACGTAAGACGTTGATCTCTGCCCTCCATATTTTATTTTCTATCCCCATCCTGAAATAATGGTAGTAACATGTTTTTAAGGTAATATTTGAGACTTTTTTGCTTAGCATTTTGGAATACTGGAGACTTTCAAAGATGGAACACAAATATTTGTGAAAGTGGAAGGACCAAACAATATATTAATTAACAGTATCTAAAATATGTATATCTACAATGGTTATTCACATATTATGATACCATATTACATAACCTAAGGCAACATGGTAAAAAACCAGCTCATAATATATTTTGATGATTATACTCCCAAACACTACTTTGTTCCAAAATCTATTCTGACCAGAATTCAGAAATCTACTGTCACAATTCAATATGCCGAAAAACAAATGGCCCCTTAGGGTCTTGACTGTTGTTCTAGCTGTTTTCCTTACTGCGGCCAAAGATTGCTCATCAATTACCATATTTGTGGAGTCTACTAGTATGTGATGCGTTTGCTATTGACTAGGAAAACCTTCGAAGTTCTTTGAACTCTGTCCTTGAGATTATGCTTTCCGTTGATAAGTAATTTTGGGGAGGGATCAGCTATGAATTTTGTTATTGCATTTAGGCTAGCAAAAAGAAAGTGTTGAAAGTTTCCAGTGATGTTATTAAAGCGTACTTCTGTGGAGCCAAGTGGCTAATTAGACTTCCCTAGCTTCTTAAATTTTGATTAAATTTTGCGTGAGTGTGCATCTCACATTTGCTATGTGTGAAAGGATTGCTGGAAACCTTGTAATAACATATCTTAACTACCATTGGTTTGTGCTACTGTTGTTTTAGTCCTGACAATTCTGTGCATTAGGTGCTGAATTCAATCACATTCCAGAAGTAGTAGGATTTATGTGCATATGGGAAAAAAATTGAGAGCTATTTGACAACATAATGGGTCTAGGGCCGGAAGAGCCACATGTCGTCATCTTTGTGCGTGCGTGCTTTACTCAACTTCAAATAGTTACATTGTCATTTTCTTTTATGTTTATTCGTCACTTGGAATGTGAACTTTCAAAGTAACTAACATAGCAATCTGCAATGTGTTGCATTGGAAGGAGTGAATAGCTGTATGGGAAAATGGTGTTTATGCTTTTGGATGATAGAAACATAAACAAGTACAAGGATGTTGTTTGCATTAACACTTACATGTTTCTTCATGTTCCCAGGCGTTGCCACCATCAGACATAAACTTTGTGCCACTGAAGCAGGTAAGCAGTTCTGTTTTATAATTTGATGTTTTGGCCAATTTGTGGATTAAAGCCTATCTTACAAAGAATGCCCGAGTTCAGTGAGCTTGACTACTGTCAGGTCCTGATTCTCAGAAAGAGAGATGGTAACAGTAGTTAGTCCTGAGTGTGTATGCGACCTAGGATTTGTCTAAGGCGAAAGAACAATACTACGCTGTATCCCTCTGTTGGACTTGTTATACTCGGATATTCCAAATTTTGCGTGTGTGTCAGTTTAGGAGAAAAACCGTGTAGCAGTATTATGAATTTGTAAGTCAATATTTCAGAAATTAATACACATTCTTGATAGGGAGAATTGCATTTCAGTGGACCTTGGGGTAAATAAGTTGAAACTCATTGACTACTTTTTCGAAATTCATAAGTCATGGGAAGGAGAACATTAATTCCCAAGTCATGGAATTCCTATTTTTGGTAGACTAATATACCCTTTTAATCTCTGAAACAGGGAGCAACACACCTTGATACAAGGAGGAACTTAGATCATACAAGGTGCAATGGATTTTAAACAAAGGAGCAAAAATTAGTTTTCAAAAATAAAAAGTTGGGTAAATTCAAGTGCTACTTCAAAAAAATAAAGAGCAATTTAGGTTCATACAAGGTGCAATGAATTTTAATAAAAGAGTAACATATATTGATACAATGAGCAACTTAGATAAGTGCTACTTCGAAAAAATAAGGAGCAACTTAGGTCCATACAAAGTGTAATGAATTTTAATAAAAAGAGCAACATATATTAATAAAAGGAGCAAAAGTATAAAAAAAAAAAAAATGAAACATCTCTTGTATATCTTCTTTGCACACAGCAGTCCGAAGCTGAGAACCCAATGGGAAATTGAAAGTATCAATTATTCAAATGAACTTTACCAAGATACAAATAAAACCCTGCGATTGCAGCAGCAATTAACATTTTCTCAAATCAAATTATGAGAAGGAAATAGAAATAGAAATCAACTTACATAGTGATTGGCAAAAGAGAGTTGGTCCAGGTCGGTGGAGGATTTACTAGTACATTGGAGACGAGGGTCTCAGATAGCTGTAAATTGGAGAGGCCAGCACCAGCGGATATGGCAGAGAATGAGGCGAAGAACAAAACGACACTTATCTGAAGCCGTTCCATATCAGAAAAAATATGGTGTCAAAAAACTGTTTGCAATTGAATGATTGATGGTTTGTTGAAATCTGATTTCAACAAGGAAAAACAGTCTCCCCAGTTTACCTGCGGTTGAAGGGTCTGTTCCGAGAGAGAGAGGTGTAATCTGGCAGTAGGATTGGGGAGTTCCCGATCGACGGCGTGTTTGGATGGGAAAAGAGGAGGAAGTGATTTGGGGTTGGGGATTTAGGGTTTCACTTCAGGGGGCGTATTCGTCTTTTTATGTTGCCCTTTCCATGTGCGAAATTATTTTCTTCCGTTTCATATCTAGATGAATTCCATAAAAACCTATCCATGAGTTGGAATTTTTTTGCCTCAGCAACCACTGTCCTGCAATTCCCCCTTCTTGATATGTTAACCATGAGCCTTTCCCCAATAATCTTTGGTAATCTGTTCATATTTCGTCACATGGCTTATGTCCCAGATTTCACTTTTTATCTTCAATGCTAAACACTTGAGTAAGGGCCTGTGATACGTGTCCGACATTCATCTGGGAAGCACATTTAGTGGATTGATCCTGACACCTTATAACCACAATTTATAGCAGAATTAAAACATACGAGTATCCCCAGGGCCCTTCACATGAAAATTCGACGTGCTTTACACTTAGCCATACCTGTATGTGATACCTCAACCTGATCCATGTAACATTGGTCTCTACAATCTATGGATTTTTTTAGGAAGGCATTTATGTGTGTCTACATTCTACAATATTTGTGTTGTGTTTCGACTGGTACTACTTTCATCCTAAAACAATGAATTTGGCAAGTACCACTGTGTTTGTTCCTTTTTTATTTTGCTTTGTTGTCAAAAAAGTTATGCGAGAGTATTACCAGAATGCAATTTCAGACATGAAAGTGTATTGGCCGTAGCACTTTGAAAGGTGATAATGTAAATGAAATATATAGGTGTGCTTATAGGGGTATTTTTTTTAAAAATCTTATAAGCTTCTAAATCTAAAACAGAAGAAAAAGGTTCCAACCAATTCATATAAATGTTAATATTTGCTCTGTGGCAAGCAACTCTCTGGATACACCCGTAGTTTGCCAACTTTGCCTGCTACAAAATCCAATGTTATTTATCTTTTTGGTTACACCTTACTCCGTCTCATGTTGCCGCCTTTCTTAAACTATGTATGTTGTTGATTCGAGTTTTTATGTGCCTTTACATCTTATCTTCTTTTGTCTATTTGGTTTCCTCATAGAGTTCTTAGCTTCTTAACTTATCTGCAGCAACTGATTCATTCCTCTGGTTTTGCATAGGTGAAAAATTTCAGGGCTGATGAGCTGATGGAGTTTTACAAAGTGAGTCCAATTGTGTAAATTCTTCAGTATGTGTATAAATTAAAGTTGACTGCCCATGACTTCTATTAAGGAGCCACCGTGTTTCGTAGATAAGGATGTGAGAGTCGGGTGCAGGTGCAGATCTATGGATAGTACATTTCAAACTTGAAAATGAAGGATTCACAAGTATGGATCTAAATTTGGTTACGGGTACAGGGATGCGTTCATTAATTTATATTTGTACATATGTTATAAGTCTATAAGTTAGGATCTAGCCCAATAATTTGTTAATTTTTTTAGTAATGTTTGTGGACCAAACAGGTTAGTAAGCCAAATAAGGCTTGAAGCTCTTCAGCCCATTCAGCCTTTAGTAGTCCAATCCCTATAAACGTCTTGTTTGTTAGGTGGACTAAATGCCGCCAGGATGGTATATCCAGGTCGCCCTAATCCTGTGTTTGCTTGGGACTCCAAAAACCCTAGACTTTATATCCCTGGACTATTGTATTCCTTGTGAGTCTGACTTATTATTGACCCCCCAATCCCCATCACTTATTAGTCCCCCTCGGTATCCAAACTTATTTTTTCCCAGAAATGCCATAATCAATTATGATAATGTCATCCACCTACTCATATCCATCCATATCTCCCTTTCTATAAAATACCCAAACAACCCGTGTATAACTAATCAGATTATGTGTATAACTAATCGGATTATGCCGTAGTCCATCTTACATCAAGCCAATAATCACCCGTAGAACAAATATCTTTCAACGAGAGCTTGTGGAGACCAAATACATATCACAAGAAGAAACGAAAAAGTAGGGGGGTGTTGATGAAATAGCTAAGGAGCGGTTATATAAGTCTCGCAGGCTTTGGAAGTCTAAACCAGAGGCTTTGGGTAGCACGAACACAAGAAGTTTTTGGTCCAAACACAGGCATCCATGATAGTTGGTAGACGGGGTAATTTGGCCATTCTAGAAGATATGATACATGTCAGCGGTGGTCGTTCAAGGGTCATCATGAATATTGTAGTTACACGAATATGCACTTATATAAAGGGGGATTTAGAGGCCAGCCCCAAAAAGTACGTTCGGACTCAATTTAGTCCTGACAAAAATATTCCTTCTTTATTTCAGTCATTTTTCTTGACTTTTCATGCATTTTAACTATTTTGCCCATCTTCTTAACTTTTTGTGTACATGTTCATTTTTTGTAAAATTTATATTTTTAGAATCAACTCCTAGCCCATATTATTTTGGACAAAAATACTCTTGACTATGTGAACTAGCTATGAGAACTGTCAATTCTCATAGCCAGTTAACATAATATTTCGGACAAAAATATCCTCGCCAGTTCACATATCCCGAGTTAACATATTATTTTGGACAAAAATACCCCTGAACTATGGCTATGAGAGCTATATTTTTAGAATCAATTCCTGAATCATTTTATTTTGGACAAAAATACCCTTGGCTATGTGAACTGGCTATGAGAACTGCTTAGTTCTCATTTGGCTATGTGAACCAATGTTATCAATACCGTTCCGTACTGGTCGGTACATACCGTTTTTGATAGAATCCGATACCCTACACCTCTAATTCCGTTCCGGCTCAAATACCGGCCGGTACCGGACATACCGGTTAGTACCGGTCAATACCGGATAGTACCGGGCTACTTTTAAATTTATTTTTTTCTTCAAGTACCGGATAAAACCGGACGGTACCGGGCAAATACCGGACGGTACTGGACAAATACCGGATTTTTTATTTTTTATTTATTTTAAAAAAGTGTATATTATACTATAAATTTTTTTAAGTATGAAAATAACACTACTAGCGATCAATCCGAAACGGTACCCGATATTTGACCGTGACCGGTACCGGTACGTGCCGTACCAGTAGGAAAACCGGTACCCTGACCGGTACGGATTCAGAACATTGATGTGAACTGCCAATTCACATAGTCAGTTCTCCAGTTTTCATAGTCAGTTCTATGAGAATTGGCTATGAGAAGTGACTGTTTTTATAAAGAACTAGCTTTGTGAACCAGTTATGAGAACTGGACTATGTGAATTGAAAAATACAAAGTTCACAGTCTTACCACACACTACAATACACAGTTCTCATAAAAAATATATAGTTCTTATAGAAAATACATTGTTCTAATAGACAGTTCTCATGGACAATACACAATTCTCATAGAAAAATACGCAGTTCTCATAGACAGTTCTCATGAACAACACACAATTCTCATAGAAAAATACACTGTTCTCATAGAAAATACACGCACGAACAAAAATAAAAAGGTAATCAAAATCAAATATAGTTATAAATGTTCTTACCGCCATGTCTTAAAAAGTAATCAAAGTAAAAAAGTAATAGTTCACATAGGAAATAAATTGATTTAGAATTGAATTTTTAACTGCCAAGCATAGTTAGTTCTATGTGCTTAGTTCTCATTGAAAAATAGTTATGTGAACTGAGTTATGAGAGCTGGCTATGTGAACTGAGCTATGAGAACACAGTTTACAAAGGCCCAATACACACTTCACATAGCCGCAACACACACTAAAATACACAATTTGCATAGCCAAAACATACACTTAGTACGCACATCTGTCCCAGCATTTCCCTTTTTTAAGTTGTACTACTCTCAATTCCACTCCAAATTACACACATGCGTACATCTATATACAGAGAGATGCCTTACTCACCTGGATGTTAACAAATCAGAAGACGATAAACCTCTAATTTTTACCCAATCTGACTTAAGTCCAAGATTGGCGTAAGGGAAATGCCTTAGGCCCCGTTTCAGAAACCTTCTTAAAAAATAAGCATCTTATTTCACATTTTCAAACTCAAAAATAATGTAAATGAAAAATTCATTTTCAATTTTTTTTGCATTGTATAAAAGATCTCGATGAGATCTTTCAAATAAGATCCATATTGCATATTTTTAGATTTCAATAAGCCTGTAATTTTTGAGCTTGAAATTGCCTTCTTAAAAAATAAGGGCTTTTTTTCCGTTGCGGAACGGGGCCTTACTCAAAATATTATTCCCAACTTAAAAAAGGGAAATGCCTTACTCCTTAAAATAGTCCTGACTTATGTCCAAGATCGGTGTTGGTTTCGGCGACGAGAGTCGGTTTGTGGAAGATCTGTTGTACGTTGAGACTTCCCACATACAGAAATAGCATCGATAGATTGCACAAAGAACTCCTTCGCATACACAGTTCGCACAACACATCTTTGGCAACTCCTTCTCTTCCCCGCCACGAACTCCCCCTTCAAGTCCCCCATCTCCGGCGCGTAACATCGTCACGCTACTGGTGCTGTCCACTTCAGCGAAGTCCACAGCTGAGTGCAGCAAGTTCTCCAATACAGATCAATCTCTCGCCGTCATCGACACTTGATTTCACCTGCACACACCTTCCGCCGGCGACGGCAATTTTTTGATCCTCCCCTTCGATTGCAGCCATACGTTTTCAACTGTGTACAAGTCTACGTCGCCGAAAGATTTGTTCAACTTCATCAGAATGAGAGAGAAGAAGAAGAGTTCAACTCACGATGTCGCAGTCAGATGATCTGTTCTTTAACGGGAACCTAGTGCCGTTGTGAGATCGAGATGAGAGAGAGAGGGGGGATTTGTTGATGATGGAGAGATGGAGAGACGAAATAAAAAGGGCAAAAAGGGTCCTGACGTAACATATCCAAGCCTACACAGGTTCAAGAATAATATTTAGGGTTGGGATCAAACCGAACCTAAAAAGGAGGACCGGCCTCTAATTTTCTATTATATAAATTAGACACATGTTAATTGAGTGCTTATGGTTAGGTTCAGTACATGCATTTATAACTAGGTTCATAGGCAAAACTTGTTCAATGTATCCATTTAGAACTAGGTTCATTCACACGACTAATTCAATGTATTCATTAGAACTAGGTCATTCACAAGTCTTATTCAATGTATTCATCAATTATTAGATTTGTTGGAAGTTGGAACACACCTAGGTTTATTTTTTTACCTAGACTTCTAGGCAGAAGAATAGCCTTTACATGGCTTATAAATTGGGATGTAAACTTTCATTTTGAGTAGAGTTGATTGTTGAACTTGATTAACAAGACTGTGATCTTTGTGATTGGAGCTGTGTCCTTGCAGAAATTGCCTCACCCTTGCGAGGGTGATGCTTCTGCTTCCTACTTCTTTGTCCACGTATTCCAATTTTTATTCCCTTTTCCTGCCCAAAACCAACAAACAAAAGTTTTGTAATGTCGTCCTACATTAGTTTGGTATTAGAGCTTAATCATCCATCCTTACAATGGTACAACTAATAGACTAGATTTCAAGGTTGAGGCCCTTTCCAAAGATCATTCGAGTCATGTTACTCAAGAAGGTGTTGCAACTTTGAACGGTGATATTGCTACGGTAGTAAGTGATGTACTTGAGATGAAAGCATCACTAGAGGGTTTTCCTTGAAGAGTTTTGTGCCTTAGATGCTAAGTATCTTCCTCCGGCATTCGCAACAAGTTATTCGGCATGATCCTCCATTGCTACCCCATCAAAGGAAAATCTTCCTATGGGTACTCATTTGATGTAATCATTTATGGGGCAAGTTCATCCACCACTGCAGCACAAATAACTTTTTTGGTTGTTGGGGTTCCAATGGATACCCAAATTGATGTAGGATGGTCTTATGAAACTTTTGGAGTCGCCACCTACAATTGGACTTGTGGTGGTTTTGGTAGGACCGTAGGAAGCAAGAACTTTGAGTTTGTGCGCAAAGAAGAAGAAAGGAAAGAATGAGAAGGAGAAGAGAGAGAGAAGTGCTTCACCCTTGTAAGGGTTTGGTGATTTCTGTTAGGATCACATCCCCAATCATGAAGACAATAGTCTCGGTACTCAAACACAATAATAATTCTATTCTAAAGATGAAAGATTACATCCACTTTTATATGATGCAACCAAAATATCAAAGAGAATCAAAGATTCAAAGAAAGGAGCAAAATCCCATTCAAGGGGATAAACCTCAAAGGGTAGAGAGAAACTATGTCTCAATCAATATATTCAGTATTCTTAATAATAAAAAGTCCCAAAATGAGAGACAACTCACCTATTTATAGACTCAGGACTCTACTAACCCTAAAGACACTAAAATGACATGAGTACCCTCAAAGCTACTGCATCATACACCCCCTCTAACGAGAACAACTTGTCCTCAAGTTGGACACAAGACACAAGACAACTTATCAGGAAACATAGAACTATAGAACTATTTATTATGCAGCTCCAAAGTATGGCATGTGGCTGCATTTCCTTGATCCACGTCACCCTTAAGCAATAACCCATCTTCAATATGAGCTTCCGTTTGTGTACATCCACTGCATCCATGCTTTTGTGCAATGAAATCACCAATTTACCATGCCTCTTGTGAATCAAGATATCTTCGTAGTACCTCACAATACACACTCTTAAGTTGCACCAAGAACTATCCACCTTAGCATGTTGAAAGGTCTCAACACTATGATTAAAACTTGCTTGCTTGAAGACAAAACCGAAAGGGTCAACAAGCTGTCCCAAATCATCTTTCCCTTCTTTTGGCAACTCCAGAACTTGTTCAGGCACCACAACAACACAAACTTGAACATCTTGCACCAAAGACAATTTGCAAGGCATGTTCAGAGAGCAATCACCAAGTTTTGGTTCTATAAAGTCCTCTACAACCGACGGGACTTCATAAGCAACCTCATTTGCTTTTGGTAACACACTCAATGCAACATCAACATCAACTCCATTCCATTCTTGTACTTGTTGGCTATCTTCCCAATGCATAAGCAAGGCTCATTGCTCACAAGAATAGGCATTTCTTGTTCTTCATTATTGCCACCAACGTGCTCAAGCCCTTCATTACCCAGCTCTTCTTCAAACTTGTCTCATATGGGAACATCTTCAAAATCACTACAAGTCTCAATGATACAATCATTTTCAGACACTTCATGTGAAAGTTCATCAAGCATAGGAACCATATCATCCTCATATGGAAACTCGTCAAATAAGGGAATTCCTTTGTAATCACCTCCATAGTCTTCATTTGAAGACTCATCAAAGATGGGCAATTCTTCAATCTCATGTTCAATCTCAAAGACAATCATTCCAAGTTCTTCACTAGAATATTCATTAAAGATGGAAAAATCCTTGAAATAACCAAGTTCCGTTGCCCCAAAGGATTTCTCTCGAGTCGTTCACTTACGAACATAGTCAAAGAACTGTCATTGGCAAAGGAAGGGAACGGTAAGAACCTTTCCTTGAACGTTTTCTTCATCTTTTCCCACTCTCTAATCTTTCCCTTGCCTCTCCTTTTCCGGCTATCTTGTAATTGTTCCCACCAATCGGAGGCTCTTCCTCGAAGGCATTTAGAAACTAACCTTTCTTTTCATCCGAGATAACATGGCTTTCAAATACTCTCTCAAGAGTATTCAACCAATCGACAAACTCCTTAGGAGTGAAGCTTCCATCAAACTTAGGGAGTTCATGGTCAACGTTGTTCGAACATGCTCTACACCACTACGGAGCACCAAAACAATTCTCAAATCGAATGCAATTCATACCTTTGGTTGGAAGTTGCAAATGACGCATCTTCTCAACGAAGATACATACTTCTTCACTCAACTCTTTAATCTCATTCCTCTTGCAATTTTAATTGCCATAAGTATCAATTTCATCACCAAAATTTCCCATAATCTCTCTACCACTACCTCCTCTACCTCCATGAGCCATTACAATACCCACAAGGCCACAATCAACTCCCAAACAAGCAAATCAACCCAAATATTGAATACCCAGTCAACTCAAGACTCCACACCACCACAAATCACAAGCAATCAATACAAACGGTCCCCAAATAGTATCAACCACCTATAAGTCGCAAGAAATCGCAGCAAACGCCAACAAACAAGACAAACCCAGCTAAATTCAAGCCTAAATTTCAGATTTCGAGTGCTAAAAGAGTAGTTCGGAGACTCTTACCACTGACACGAGTTCCGAATTAGAGCTAATCCACTGTTACGAGCCCAACCGAAGGCTATACGACCACCAATCAACTGTTTCAAGTGCCTAAACAGTAAAAACAAGCACCAAATCAATGTTTCGAGGGCCGAAAAGGGCAGATCTGGGTTTGAATCACTGTTTCGAGCTAAAAAATGGATGGATCGAGGTCGGAAAGGACTGGGTCACGCTCGAAAACACAAAACAAGTGCTGTACAGTGCTCGAAATGCTCTGAAATAGGCTGTACAATGCTCGGAATGCTCCGAAATGGGTTTTGATGTCTGAAAACAGCAGGAAGCAGCTTCGAAATGGTCGATTAGTGAGTTGAGGATCGAAATCGAGATTTGGAATCTTGGGTTGGGTAAATCTGAGGATTTTGAGTGGATTGGGGGCTCCGGCGAGATTTTCCGGCGCTGTTTTAGGTTTCCAGCAAGATTTTCCGACGAAGTTTAGGTCTCTGGCGAGAGGAATGGTTGGGATCGAGTCTAGATGCTTTGATACCAAATGATGCAATCAAAATATCAAAGGGAACCAATGATTCAAAGAAAGGAGCAAAATCCCATTCAATGGGATAAACCCCAAAGGATAGAGAGAGAATCTCTGTCTCAATCAATATATTCAATATTCTTAATAATCAAAAGCTCCCAAAATGAGAGACAACTCACCTATTTATAGATTCAAGACTCTACTAACCCTAAAGACACTAAAATGACATAAGTACCCTCAAAGCTACTGTATCATTATAGGCCTTTTTCATGGCTATGCTAGATAGAATGATTGTAAATTGATTATGTTTCAACGAATATAGTAATAGATGATTACATAGATAAGACTTGTGAATGAACCTAATTCTAAATGCATACATTGAAGAAGTCATCTGGATGCACATAGATAACATGTGGTGAATGTATTAAAATCTAAACTCATGTTACCAGGATGACCCTTGAACGACCGTTGTTGCCCTTGAGTTGAGGAGCGTTGAGATTTAACCATTAAATCTATCCTTTTGAAGCAACAATGAGAAGACCTAAAAATGCGAAACTTTTCATCTCTGTATTGGGTCCCTTGAATTTATTTGGTGTAACCAATTTCTGCCACCGATAGAGCAGAAATGCGGAACCATCCACTTCTTTTAGGAAGAAGGGATTTTCATCATGACCCTGATGTTGTCGAAGAAAACCTCAAATTCAACTTTTTTGTCTTTATACCCATGCCACGTAAGCAATCAGGAATGCTTCCTGATTGTTGCTTCCATGAAAGTCTCCAACTTCAAGTTTAGCATCTCCGTCAATATCTGAATTAATTTTGGAACTTTTTGGAATTGATGGACCGTAGATGGTGGAGGAACTCACCCAATAACTTTTTGGGTGGCGAATGAAGCTAGTTCTGATAAGTTGTTAGAGTTTTTGAGTGTCTTTCTCGTAGAGGTAAAATCTTCAAAACATGGATTAATTGTGCATGGAAGTAAGTTCATTGGTTATGACATTGGAAGTTGCACCGTCGTGGTATCTGAAGAATCTGCCAATTAGTTATAGTTGAAGGTTGAGCCACATCCAGAACCATATCATGTGGCTAAGATTACTTAATACAAAGTTGAAGGTTGAGCAACAATGTCCTGTCACCTTCACCATTAAGAGCCTTAGAAGACTGTTATGAGTGATATTTGGTACTCAAGCTCTCCACATACTGTGGTAGAACATGGTCGTGGGCTTCTGGTGGACAACATGTCAGCCGTGACGATAATTACTCCTTTATGGATAGAAAGGGGAAGTATACTCTTGTGCTACAGATGCGCGAAATTACAGAAAAGTGCTCTTCTAATTCAGTGAGCTTTTCGATAAGTTGGTATTTTAGGAGTTGCATCTAACTCGCTGGAGTCGAGTTCTTTTCAACGTGGGGAATCGGTGAAATAGCTATGGAGTGGTTAGACAACTCTCATAGGCTTTGAAAGCCTAAACCAAAGGCTTTGGGTAGCACGAGCATCAAGTTCTTTTGGTCAAAAAACTTGTCCATGGTAGTTGGTCGACGAGGGTATTGTGGTAGTTTCAAAAGATCTGATTCATGACAGCGGTGGTCGTTCAAGGGTCATCAGGATTCTAGTAATTGCATGAATGCATTTAGACACATTAAACACACTAGAGGTTGTAGCACACGCATCGCGTGTGCAAGTTGAATTTTGCATAATTTGTCAAAATTTGATCAAACAAACGATAAGCGGGACGCCATAGTGCATGCTCTGTCAAAATTTGACATGCACACACATCTCGTGTGCTCACCTCTAGGATTTTAACTTAGTCAGCTATGCACTATTTATAATTAGCATCCCGTAATTATACTTTGCTGTTATCAAAATGGAATTAAATCATACCATACCAGACTCTCAGTTGCCTTTAGTTCCTCAGGAAAAGAAAAAAATTGAATGAGAACAAATCAGACAGGATTTGTAGGTGGTAAAATAAGGATATGACACAAAAAGTGAAAGAGTAGGTGGAAAAATAAAGATGGACACAGAAAGTGCAGTACCTTCGAAACGGAAATTTGTCCTGTTCTCTTTAGTCTCTGCACAGCCTAAGAAGATTAGGAGGATGTGATTGGTCAATGTACTTACTAGAGAGAGAGAGAGACAGAGCGCCATTGTCAGACTCATACGGTCATACCTCCGTAAAACAGATGCACCGCATGGCTGTTTTTTCTATAAAAAGAATTTTGTTGGCGACGTGTGGGGTGAATCAGTTGGAGTGAAGTATTTGTCCATCTTACCCTTAGCAGTTACTACTTGGGAAGCTTCGGAAAAGGGCGAAAAACGAAAACGCTTTTGTGACGGGGCTTCACAAAAGTGATCACACCAAAAAGCGGTTCTCCCTTTATATATTAGAATAGATGTTAGTTCATTGGATATGGTTAAAGTTCAGTGTATGCATTTATAACTCAATATACCCATTGTCCCTATATCTATATATTTTTGCTGATAAAAAAAAAGAAAGAATAATAACCTTTTGCATGCCCTATAAATTGACATGTAATCATCCATTTTAAATATAGTTAAATGAATTTGAGTAATGAGACCGTGGACTTCCTAGTTGGGGTTGCGGTCTTAGCAGGTATTGCCAAACCCTTGCGAGAGTGAATCACCTCTCTCTCTCTCTCTCTCCCCCTCTCATTATCTGTCTTTTCTTTCTTCTTCTTTGCGCACATAATCCAAGTTCTATTCTTGTTTTCTACCCAAAGCCAGCACGATTCCTTTGGTAGGCTTTGACACTGAAAGTTTTGTAAAACCATCCTACATCAATAGTTGCTCTGAGTGTGTGTGTGATCTGCAACAAGTATGAAGGACGGAATATGGATCGATGTGAGAGCTCTTTCTCCCACATCTGCGCAGGACAACAATTGGTCTTTTCCTTGTTTAAACTTTGAGTCTTCAATGCCGACTCTTCAACTCTGAAGGCTTAGATTTTCTTCATTTCTGAGCTTTGATTCCAACACGTAAGGTTATATTCTAGCCCTTCTTTAAACAGATTCTCTACCCTTTTTTTTCTTCTGATGAAATTAAGACAAAGCTGTATAGCCGTGTTTGGATTTTCTAAGGCGTGTCCAACTGATACCCCGTACCTGTGTTGGCGTCGTGTTGTGTTGTGTTGACGTGGGTGCTTAGACATTATCTGTGGATCCATGTAACATAGATGAGCCCTAAGATTTTTTTTTTTTCAATCTTTAACTAGTGAATATGGTGCTATTGTGCATGATCTGAATAATGATCTTTGAGAGTGCTTGTGCACTTTGTATGTTGTTATGTTTTACAATCTTGAAGACATTATCACAACCTTTCACACAATTTACCATCTACATTTTGGCAGTCAGATTTGAAGCTGAAGAAGTTTTTGCACATAATTGAGAATTCGTCTGTATATCCTGTTTTATGTGATTGCAACAGGTATTTTGGTTTCTTGGTAACTCCTGCTTCATCTTTAGTATTTTGAGCTTTCTTATCATCACCTAACTGATGATGGTAGTGCCTATTAATATATATTTCCCGAGAGTTGCTATATGTACCGATCATGGGGGAGGGAAACCGTACCGACGGCCGTCGGCGGGCCGTCTCCGGCCACCGGACGGCCGATCCGAGCCGTCCAAAAATTCTAAAAAAAAAAACCGATGGGGCCCACGAGGGAATCAACGGCATCCTAGGGTGCTTGATCCAAGCACCCATTTTTCGTGTATATCGGTACGGTTTCCCTCCCCCATGGTCGGTACTCATAGCTTTTCTGATATTTCCCCCTTCTCCAACTCATTGCTATGTATGATATTTGGTGAATGAGTATTGGTTTTAGGACCGTCTGAGATTTTTGGGGCCCTAGGTGAGCTCGTAACTTGGGGCTTAATATATTTTATGCTGCACAAGACCTGTATTTTCAGACATATCCTAATAGATTAAAACTTCAGTTTACAAAAACATTATAAAGCTTTTACAACCTGCCTGATTCGTTTAAGTTTAAATCCTGCATTAAGAAGTTTAACCTCTGTATATTAAATTATCACTTCTGCATCATGTTGTACTCCAAATTGTAAAATCACAAAAGCTTATCTATCATATACTTTTCAACAGGTAATATATCATATTTCCTCCAATCCTTCTTGTGACGTACTTGACCTAAGTTTTAAGAAATTATAATCAATTTTGTTGGGCCCTCTAACAAAATTGGTTATTTATATCTTTCTGTTAAAGGTTTGAGCCAAAGAGAATTTTAGTCCTGTGAAAATTAAAATAATTGAGGTACTTTGATTTTGAATTTATGGCGATATTCCAGGCAATAGGGGGGAAAAGAAGAAGAAAAAAAGAAACCATCACATGAAAGCCAGGTGATTTGAACAAAAAACATTAGGATGAAGAACCTGCCTCCCTTGGGAATGGATGTTCAGGCGAACGTTTATGTATATGTTACTTATATCTACGTGGGCCCCTTGCTTCAAAACATATGTGGGGGTCAAAGGTAGTCAACTTGCCGGTCTACCCTTACGCCTCTGGCGTGTGTGCTTGCTTGGCTTGCTTTTAAAAAATATCAACCCTAATTGTTGTATGCGCAGTCTCTTTAAGGAGGTGTTTGTTTTATGGTTTTGATTCTCTAAGTTTAAGTTATTTGAAGTCGAAATACGACATTCATTGTTAATTTGCTTTTGGTTTCTGGCTTAGAAATTTTTTGCTTTTTGTTTCTTCAGAACTGTTCTGTCATTGCCCCCGATTATCAATGGTGCTCATTCTGCCATCACTTTGAAGACAAAGAATGTTTTCATTGAGTGCACAGCCACTGATTTGACGAAGGCCAACGTGGTGTTAAATACAATGGTAACGCTAAAGTTAGAACTTCAATTTTTTGTTGTTATTTGTTAGTGTTGACCAGCGGATGTTATCTATATTTTTCTTTTTCTTTTATTTCTGAAGGTAACCATGTTTTCAACGTACTGCGAAAGAAAGTTCGAGGTTGAACCGGTTGAAGTAATTTATTCTGATGGCAGATCATATGTTTACCCTGATATATCTCTTTACCATATGGAAGTCCCTCTTTCTTACATCACTGATATAGTTGGAGTTCCCTTGGAAGAAAATGAGGTATCAAAGTTCCTGCTATTTTATTTTGTTCTATTTCTATTTCTATTTGATTGTTAATGATCCTGAATTTCTCCATCATGGGTTGATCACATTGCCATCGATCACATATATGCTTTAGCATGTCAGTATTTGTTAATAAATTTGTTTAAAGGGGATTTTGGAGTATTTCATTGTTCATTGCTTTGTGGGTTAGACATCATAATATATACATAATGTAGGATTCATGTTGGCGTTCTTGATGAAATGCCATGTGTCATTTAAATGGTAGTGAGAATGCCACGTGGCTGCAGTTTTTAATTATTCCTTTGCTTCTTGAGCCATTCTTCTTCAATTATTATTCTATTGCCAATGTTATTCCCCTCCTCCAGACATCTATGTACCCTCCTCACTTACCTTCCTTCTACACTCACATTCTTTCTCCATGGATACAAAGTTCGCTGGGGTACAGAGTTTAACTGACTGTATATAAATGCTCCTCACTATTTCCAGCCTTTTTGCTGTTTGTTTTCTCTTCTTCCTATGACCTTCCTTCGTAGTTGCTACCTCTTACACGACTCTTTCACAATTGCATTTTCATAGGGTATTTATTTCCCTTTTTTTTTTTTTCCACCCTCTAATGGAAGACAAAGTGGACTTCAAGATTGCCTGCCACTTTTTCTCCTTTTGTTGGCAGAATCCCAAAGCGTTTCACTTTCTTCATCAAAGGTTCATTAGATATTATATATATTATGTGTCTGAAGACGATGTGGTTACTTCTTTTTTCTTTTGTTCTGCTCCCTCAGTGTTCTGGTGATGGGCATGTTGGATAGTAATTGCTTAGTTTTGTTGATGCTTCTAAGGTGTTTGACAGTGAACTTAAGTAATTTGGTTGATACTTGTAAGGAGTTTTGGCGGTCGTATCATTGTATCATTGGCATATATGTCGACGACTATTGATTGGCGCAAATTCATTATTATATAGCAAGCATAATGGCTTGCTACCCCAATTCTGGTCTGCCCGGATTGTTAGGTTATTTGTAACTCGTTGATGTACATTGCCATGTTTTGGATTATAAAGGTTCATTAGCGAACAGAAGAAACTAACTGAGCGCCTTGCACAGGAAAAAACCTAGTGGTACCTTTCACCTTGTGGGCTTGAAAATCTAGGTTTTCTTTTTGATTTGGTACCATCCGTTCCATAGTGAGATGCATTTTCCAGTTAAAATAAACTTTTCCATGCCACATTCTAGATGAGTATGTTCCTTCTTTGCTTCTAATTGTCCTTTGAATTTTTGTGCTGCGCGTTTATTGTCTCCTTGTTATCATGAATGAAGGGATACCCCTTTCAGATTTCTCTTGGATCTCTCCTATGCTTTCCACTGTCATTCTTCTTTGATCATGTTTTTATTCTTTCTAAATGCCTGCGTTAATGATTAGGTTTGTTTAATTATATTGCAGTCAGAAGCTTTTTCTTTCTATTTGTTTTGTGAACACCACTGCAAAATTTATTTTGCCTAGAAATCAAATAATTTAAAACATTACCTGTTTCTTCCCTCAGGTTGCTAGTTTGTTGAATAAAATGCAATTGCATGCTGTGAAGTCCTTGTCGGAAGATAAAAAGTGCACTTTCACTGTATCTGTCCCTCCTACCAGAAGTGATATTCTTCATCCATGTGATGTAGCAGAGGTATGTGCATTTATATTTTAACCAGCAAAAGCATTAAAAGCAGTCAATGCATCACTAGGTGGATTGAACCTCACACGGCCTCTTCCTTCTTTGATAGGATGTTGCTATTGCTTATGGCTACAATGAAATCCCGAAGAGAATACCTGCATCTTTGAATCCTTTGCCCCTGAACCAATTCAGTGATCTCATCAGATCAGAGGTATTGTGCGCGCGTGCGTGCATGTTTAGGTTGTAATATGGTTTCTTTGTGGATAAGTGCTGCTTTTATGTATTTGTTAATACCTTTACTTGGTGACCTGCCATACAATGGGTATGCTACTGGGCCTCTATGTTGCATGGACGACTCTAAAAGTATGGTGCCTAAGTTGTACGAAGTGGGAGCGGGTGAGCGAGATGATATAGAAAAGCAAGTTGGGGAGCGTCTATTGTAACTTTTGTCAGTCTAAAATGTTGTAACTTGTAAGTATCATGTTCTTGCTAAGTATGTGAGTAAATTGAGTTAATATTGTTGTAGTATCTTATGGTTACTTCATATTTTCTCTTTCTTGGTTGGTCTTCATTGGTTTCTTTTGCAATTTGTCTACTTGAGAGGTTCTATGTTAGGTAGAAGTACGCTCCTTTCTCAATGGGAGCAAGTATTCTAAGAGATTCTGACTTGGGAGTGTGAGAGTGAGGTTCTAAGGTAGATTTGCCACCCCGATAGGAGTATCCTGTAGTGTTCCCATTTTGGAGCTCGACACCTAGGGAGGGGTATGAGACTTGCATCCCACTTTTTTAGCTGGACATTTACCTAGGAAGCACATTCAATAATTCTATTTTCTAGTGGAACTATGCTAAAACTCTCTTTATGTGAGAAATGCTCTAAAACACCTTGCAAACACCATTTACCCCAGAAAATAAGGAGATACACCAAGGTTCTGAATACCGTACCGGCTAGAGTACCGGTTTTCTTATTCTTACTAGTACGGTACGTACCAGTACCAGTGAGATACCGGGTATCGTTTCGGATTGATCGCTATTAGTGTTATTTTCCTACCTAAAAGAATTTATAGTATAATATACACTTTTTAAAACAAAAAAAAAATAAAAAATATTCCAGTATTTGCCCGGTACCGTCTGGTATTTGCCTGGTACCGTCCAGTATTGACTGGTACTTGAAGAAAAAAATAAATTTAAAAGTAGTCCAGTACTACCCGGTGTTGGCCGGTACTGACCGGTATCTCCGGTACCATCCCGTATTGGCCGATACCAACCGGTATTTGAGCCGGAACAGAATTAGAGGTGTAGGGTACCGGATTTTGTCAAAAACGGTATGTACCGGCCGGTACGGAACGGTATTGATAACCTTGAGATATACTGCAACCCTTAGATGTGTATTGGCACCCGACACCCATACCAAATCCTATATCAAGTTCCCCGTTATCTACGGAAGACTTGTTTTACCTGTTCAAGTACTAGGTGATTGGAGAAATTGGGTTTTTGTTAGTTGGATGTGTGAGGCTTCGCAGTTTGTTGTTGTACTTACTAGTGATAAAACCATAATTCTAGGCACGATTGAGATATCAGATTTCCATTTTATCATTCCGTCAGTTACCTATGATCATTTCCCTTCATTGCCTTTATGTCCCGACATATGATGGTGATATGATGCATTTATATGTCAGCCTTTCCTTTTGTGCTGAAGTAGCTATTTTTTGCTTGTTTAAATTATTAACTATCTGCAAATTTTGGTGTTTCTGCCAAGAAAGTTCTGATATGGGATATTTGCTGTTTTATTTTGGTGGCAATATGTGCATTATTTGGAGCTCCCCAGTTGGAGTTTCCAATTTCCTAGCATTCAAATTTGTTTTCGAAGTTAAACTGTACACGGAATCCAACTCTACATGTGTGTATAAATGTATCTAAAATTAAGTTGAAGACTATTCTCAATTCATTCCTAAAGTCTGACGTCGTATGAATCAGCTGTCTAGTTTTTAAGTACTCAGGTTCAATTGTCTTTTATGGGTTTTTTCATAGCAAGTTATCTCTGTTATTGGGACATCAGACATGCAATGCTGAAATCAGCGATTTGGTATCATGGGACTACTTTTCTGATGTAGTCATACTTGTCAATTTGCAATCCTTTTTTGTTGTCGCCTTAAGAAGTAAATGTAGTTAGTACCACGCGTTGCCAAATGAAAATCTAACAATCTGTTTCTGTTTTCTTGTAAGTAATTACTTTGTGCCTGATGAAATCTTACCATCTGAAACTTCTTTGTTTTCAGATTGCAATGTGTGGGTTTACAGAGGTTTTGACATGGGTACTGTGCTCATATAAAGAAGATTTTGCAATGCTGAATCGAAGAGATGACAAATCAACAGCAGTGATAATCGGAAATCCCCGCTCTTCTGATTTTGAGGTTTGTTTGAATCTTCACTACTATGTGGAAGAAGACAAATTTACATCGTAAATGTTTGATAAAATATAAACCTCGCATTTCTTGCATGATTGAATTGCTTTGTCCGTTTCCCTTGTGTCTTTTCCCTGTTTGATCCTTTCACTTTTTACTTTCTAGATAACTTGTCGCGAGACTCAACCATTGATTTGTAATTAGAACCTCAATTTTCTATCCCTTTAATGTGTGTGTGTGTGTGTGTGTGTATATATATATATATATATATATAGAGAGAGAGAGAGAGAGAGAGAGAGAGATGTATGTGTGTGTGTGTGTGTGTATATATATATATATATATATATATAGAGAGAGAGAGAGAGAGAGAGAGAGAGAGAGAGAGAGAGTCCCTTTCTCTTAAGGACCACCTTAACTTAAAAATGAGGACCTCTATTTTCCGATAGAATTTCGATGATCCAAGCCGCTCAATGTGTTCAGAACGTGATTTTAAGGTTACCGCGAGAAATCAGCCAAAAAAAATAACCGGAAAGGCTTCATCCAAGCAGTTTTTGTTTGTTTTTTTATCGAACGGTTCAAATAAAAACTGCTCGGATGAAGTCCTTCTCGGTCATTTTTTTTGCTGATTCCGTGGGGGTACTCTTAAAATCACGCTCTGAACACATTGAGCAGCTCGGATCATCGAAATTCGAACGGGAAATGGGAGAAATGGAGAGGTCTTTATTTTAACTAAAATAAGGGCCTCCTCATTTGAAGATGACATATATATATATATATATATATATATATATATATATATATATATATATATATATATATAGTCCTTATCCAGTGAGGGATCCCGCACGGTTTTACCGTGCGGACCTCGCTTTCCTGATCAAATTTCAATGATCCGAGCCGCTCAAAGTGATCAGAACGTGATTTTAAGGGTACCCGTGAGAAATCAGCAAAAAAAAATGACCGGAAAGGGCTTGATCGGAGCAGTTTTCATTGAACGGTTCAGTAAAAAACTGCTTAAATCAAGCCATTTCCGGTCTTTTTTTTTGCCGATTTCTCGCGGGTACCCTTAAAATCACGTTCTGCACACTTTGAGCGGCTCGGATCATCGAAATTTGATCGGGAAAGCGAGGTCCGCACAGTAAAACCGTGCGGGATCCCTCACTGGATAAGGACTGTATATATATATATACACACACACTTAGGATCCAATGAGGGATCCCGCATGGCCTTACCGTGCGGGACTCCCCTTTCCCGATCAAATTGCGACGATCCGAGCCGCTCAAAGTGTGCAGAACGTGATTTTAAGGGTACTCATGAGAAATCAGCAAAAAAAATGATCGGGAAGGGCTTGATCCGTGCAGTTTTTTACTGAACCGTTCAATAAAAAACTGTTCGGATCAAGCCCTTCCCGATCATTTTTTTTGCTGATTTCTTGCATGTACCCTTAAAATCACGTTCTGATCACTTTGAGCGGCTCGGATCGTCGCAATTCGATCGGGAAAGGGGAGTCCCGCACAGTAAGGCCGTGCGGGATCCCTTAGGAGATCCGGACTGTGTGTGTATATATATATATATACATGATGACCAAAGAATAGTTATTTTGGTGTTGTTGATGGCTTTGAATGCTTAATGATTTGTCTCAGTTATATTAAGAGACTCAATTTAGAGGCCCCGCAACTCGACAGCAATTGAGAGGCCCTGCAACTC
Source organism: Rhododendron vialii (assembly GCF_030253575.1). Taxonomy (NCBI): domain Eukaryota; kingdom Viridiplantae; phylum Streptophyta; class Magnoliopsida; order Ericales; family Ericaceae; genus Rhododendron; species Rhododendron vialii. Next base: position 20,536,805 of record NC_080557.1, on the reverse strand, counting down.
AAATGGGACTGTGACCGTAGAAGCAATTTCTCTGTTTTTGCTTTTCTAGTGTTCTTTTGACTGCAAGGTGTTTCAGCTTTTTCTTGTTTCTTTTTATTTTTCAAATTTCTCTACAGAAATGTGACATTCTTTTTAAAAATTCGAACCCCATATTCTTTCCTCATGTTGCATCACATTAAAGAGGAAAGTAGGAAGTCCTTTATGAAAATCAATTCGCCACATAAAAATGACATTGCGTGAGGCCTACAGCCAAATGTCCAAAATGTTACCCCTTATTTTCATTCTGGAGTCTATTTGAACGAGTCACAGCCAAGAAAGTATTGGTTGTTGGACCATTTGTGTTCCCAATAGATAGGTAGGTAGACCACCAAGGTTTCTTATCTCGTCATCAGGCTGTTTGTTGCTTTGAGCATTTTAATTAGCTTGGAATGCATGTCTGCTATGAAAAGCATCTTGTTGCCCTATCTCCCTCCCACTATTGTGCGTCTGTGCAATTGCGTGTTTTATTTTATTTTTCTTTCTTGTAGAAAGAATAACAAAAGATGCTAGTTATTCGGTTTGACCAAATCCGTAACCCTACATCTTTAATTTCGTTCCGGCTCAAATACCGGATAGTACCGGATGATGTATAAATTCATTTTTTTCTTCCAATACCAGACGATACAGGTCAAATATTGGATGGTACCGGTCATACTGGACAGTACCGGACTATTTTTAAATTTATTTTTTGTTCAATATAAATATATTTTACATGTGGGTAAATACCACTAATAGTGATGAAATCCGAAATAGTACGCGGTATCTTATCGGTACCGGTACGTATTGTACCAGTAGGAAAAACCGGTACTATAGCCGGTACGTTATTCAGAATCTTGTTCTAGACAGCAGTTATACTTCCATCTCTTTTGTGTGTTTTTCATGCGCGGTAAACTTCATGTAGCAGTCTCTTAGTAATCACATGTTCTCCTGATTTAACGATCTACCTTGGTATATTAATACTTTTGGCCAAATTTGCTTGCCATAGTGATTGTCACATCTAAAGTGCGACAACTAGAATGACTCAATTTTCTTTTCTACTCAATTTCATTTCTACAGGTTGTACGGACAAGTCTGATGCCTGGTATGTTGAAAACTATTGGGCACAATAAAGACCATCCAAAGCCTATAAAGGTACTTTTGTAAAATCATTAAATCAGACATTGTGTATCCACTTGTGAGTCATTTTTTCCCCTAGTTATGAACTTTCACCATGTGGGCGGAGTGGCCAAGTGTTAAGATAGAAAATTTTGGGGCCATTTCTCCTCATTTTTACAGATATTCTCTGTCGGATGATCTTATCCCCCTATTGATACAACTGTAAGTGTATTTTGAATGTTATTGTTGCCATGAACTTTGTTCTAGCGTTAAAACTTAGAATGGTTACTCTGCTAGACTTGAGCATGACTCTTAAACCCTTTACTTGTACAGAGGTAGTTATTGTTGGTTAGTGATTTTAGGAGGTTCTTTAATAACAAGGACTTCTTCTCCTCTTCTTTCTTCCTTTTGCCCGCTTCTTATTTATCTTGGGATAAGGTGCTGCTGTGGTTTAGTAGTGGAGGGAATTCCCTTCCTCGCAGAATAGAACTGATAGATCCTTATCTGCATGATGCAATTTACTGGTGCAAGCCCTATGGCGTGAAGGTTTGGGAGTGAAGAAGCTAAAATTATTCAATCAAGCTTTGTTGGGTAAATGGCTTTGGAGATTTTCTTGTGAAAGGGAGAGATGGTGGAGGAAGGTGGTGGTTGCAAAGTATGGACGTGGATGGGGAGAGTGGTCTTCCCTTACTGTGAGCAAGCCCTATGGCGTGGCTCTTTGGAGGGGTATTATGAATGGGTGGGATGCTTTTGCGAAGAATATTCATATGGTGGTTGGCGACGGGAGAAGGGTGAAGTTCTGGGATCATGTGTGGTGTGGGGATGTGAGCCTCCGAGTTTCTTTTCCGACTATTTATAGTTTGGCTTGTGATAGGGAGGCATCCGTTTCTAATTATCTTCACCTTAGTAATGGGGCTACAATGTGGGATATTCAGTTACGAAGGGACGTTTGTGATTGGGAGGAAGAGGAATTGTTGTCTTTGCTTGCTAGAGTGTATGATACTCGTGGGATAGGGTGGGTGGGGGGGGATGCTATGCGTTGAAAGTTGTCTAAATCAGGGTCATTTCAGGTGAAATCCTACTACCATTTGTTTTGTGGAATTGGTAATCCATCTCTCCCTTGGAAAGCAATATGAAAAACTATGGCGCCTTTGAAAGTGAGTTTCTTTGTGTGGTGTGCGGTTCAAGGTAAAATTCTCACTTTTGACAACTTGATCCGAAGGGGGAGAATTATTGTGAATTTTTGTTGTATGTGCCAAAGGGATGCGGAGATAGTCGATCATCTACTAATTCACTATGCGTGGGCAAGGGAGTTGTGGTGCTTCATGTTGTCTTGGTTTGGGGTGCATTGGGTCATGCTGAGGAATATTATGGAACTTTTAATCGCCTTGAGAGGTGTTAGAGTTGGGAAGAGTAGACGGTGTGTTTGGGCCATGATTCCTCTTTGCTTAATGTGGGTTATATGGCGAGAGAGAAATTCTAGATGTTTTGAAGGAATCGAGCATTCGTTGGCTAGACTTAAGAGTCTTTTTGGTGAATAGTTTGTATAGCTGGGAGAAAAGAGATTGTAATCCTTCTATTGATCAGTTTTTAGATGGTTTGCTCTTTTCTTTTCTCTCGGAGGTGTATAGGGCCTTTTTGTCTCTGGCCTTTTTTTGATACGGGCGGCATTCTCTTAATGTCTTGATCTAATATATTTATTTACTTATCAAAAATAAAAATAAAAATTTACTGGTGCAAGCTTAGAGTTGGTCAATAGAAGTTCGATAATTTCAAACCGAACTAGTTCTGTAGCAGTTAGTCAACTTGGTATTGGTTGATTGCTTTAGTGAGCACAAGATGATCAAAACTCGCAGTGCCAGAAATTGTCCCGAAATCTTTTTGTGTTTACCTTTTGTTTTTGCGTTGATTTTCTAGCAGAAAACTGTGGTTTGCAGATATTTGAAGTGGGTGATATCGTGCTGCTGGATGAGATGAAAGATGTTGGTGCGGCAAATCGTCGCCAACTTGCAGCTTTATATTGTGGTGCTACCTCAGGATTCGAGGTATAAATGTCTGTTGTGCTTTGTTGATTTGCCTAGTCTTTACCTGCTGGAAATAATTGTTGGAGAGTTTCAGGTCTGAGAAGGATGGTTTTGTGCAGCTTAATTTTGTTATTCGTTCTTGTTTATTGTCTGCTTAGATTCTTGATTTAGAGTCTATAGGAAGTATGATGGAACCTACAGATTTTTCTCGTCATCTCCTTTATCTCAATATGGGAAATGTTGTTTCAACAGGAACAACACTACTCTTAAGTACTTGATTCTTTTCGCCAAGCCAATGTTAAATAGAGGGTAGCAACTTGATTAGGCTGATGTATCGATGTTAAGATGGACTTGAGATGATACCGCAGTTCGCCATCTGTAGTATGGTTGTTAAACTGGAAGCGGAAGACTACGAATGTGACCGTACCATTTCTGATTCATCTCCGGATGCTTACACACTGCAAGGGAAGAACTTAATTAGGGCCTGCTCTGCCAATGTAAGGAAGTTTCGCAATTGAAGATACCATTAGTGCTCATGGAGTCGAGAAATGGGCTAGTTAAGAAATAAAACAAATGATAAGGTAGAGAAACTTCCTAAAAGGGATACAAAGAGCCTAGCTCTCATATAATCGCCTCTTGAAATGATAAAACTGGCTATGGAAGACCCTAGCCTCCTATTCATGATATAAGGCACATCACAACCCCCTAATTTCAACTACAGATTTGTTAAGTGAACTACTAGTAATAAAATGGACTGCATTAGGACTCCTCTGAAGAGAACTTGTCCTGAAGTGGAAGTAGAATGTATATCATTGCCGAATCAATGTTGCAATGCAACTGGGTGGTCTTGGTATGTAGTTACATTTCGTCGCCTACAAAACACCTCAACTAGGTATCCCACTTTGAAAAGAAGCTCTGTTCACAAAAATACTTCTTGCAAACTCCTAAAAGAAACCAAGAACGATCCTCTTTGGATGTTGAAACGTCACCACACCATGCCCATACTAGCTTGATTGAAGACCATACCGAAAGGATCTAGCTCTGATGCAATATAAGGACCAACATCTTATACATCTTGGACCAAGGAAAACTTGGGAATCAAGTGTTGAGAGCAACCTTCAACCTCAAAGTCATGCACCAGCGCAAC